>NC_035109.1:386062044-386366467 GCF_002204515.2 Aedes aegypti | reverse complement strand
GGATTCTTCTCAGAATCCTGGGAGGATTCTTCTCAGAATCCTGAGGATTCTCAGAATCCTGAGAGGATTCTTCTCAGAATCCTGAGAGGATTCTTCTCAGAATCCTGAGAGGATTCTTCTCAGAATCCTGAGAGGATTCTTCTCAGAATCCTGAGAGGATTCTTCTCAGAATCCTGAGAGGATTCTTCTCAGAATCCTGAGAGGATTCTTCTCAGAATCCTGAGAGGATTCTTCTCAGAATCCTGAGAGGATTCTTCTCAGAATCCTGAGAGGATTCTTCTCAGAATCCTGAGAGGATTCTTCTCAGAATCCTGAGAGGATTCTTCTCAGAATCCTGAGAGGATTCTTCTCAGAATCCTGAGAGGATTCTTCTCAGAATCCTGAGAGGATTCTTCTCAGAATCCTGAGAGGATTCTTCTCAGAATCCTGAGAGGATTCTTCTCAGAATCCTGAGAGGATTCTTCTCAGAATCCTGAGAGGATTCTTCTCAGAATCCTGAGAGGATTCTTCTCAGAATCCTGGGAGGATTCTTCTCAGAATCCTGAGAGGATTCTTCTCAGAATCCTGAGAGGATTCTTCTCAGAATCCTGAGAGGATTCTTCTCAGAATCCTGAGAGGATTCTTTTCAGAATCCAGAAAGGATTCTGCTCAGAATCCTGAGAGGATTCTCCTCAGAATCCTGAGAGGATTCTCCTCAGAATCCTGAGAGGATTCTCCTCAGAATTCTGAGAGGATTCTCCTCAGAATCCTGAGAGGATTCTCCTTAGAATCCCGAGAGGATTTTCCTCAGAATCCCGAGAGGATTCCCCTCAGAATCCCGAGAGGATTTTCCTCAGAATCCCGAGAGGATTCCCCTCAGAATCCCAAGAGGATTTTCCTCAGAATCCCGATTCTCTTCAGAATCCTGAAAGGATGCTCCACAGAATTTCCACAGAAATTATTGTTAAACTGTCCTCCTTTTTCGCAAGTCAATCATCAAGACCTTTTTTTAGCCAATGGGCGTCGGGATTATAAAAGCTAAAAAAATGTTTGAAGTAATATGAATGTGTATATTCCTGGAAGAACAATAAACTTTAGAATTCAATTGGTGCTGATTTGATTCTAGGAGATTTGATTTTTAATGACGATTCATTTATTTCAAACAAGAAATTCAAATCTTCATGCTTCCAGTGCACAGATATTTTTCTTCAAGCTCATCCTAACACAAAGCTTATTCTTTTGCCGTAAACCATACACCACACATACTTTCGTTGATTGGTTGCAATACCACGGCATGAAACCCTGTTGCACTACGATTCACAACTCTTTGGAACATATCTTCCATCCGTCCGTCCGTCCGTTGAAGAATTACTTCACCCTTGTAGGAGCCCCCATTCCCCCAAAGTCTGTTTCCCATGTTCCGCACCGGTATCGGATTACAAACCTGTGATTCCATTTGCCAAAGAAAAGTGGATTGCATTTGATTCGCATCGAACCGGAAGGTTTGTGCCAACCTTATTGAAGTAATGGGTTTGCAGGGAAGGCTCTAGTTTTTTTTTTGTTCGTATTTGGAGCTGTTGCACCTTCTCCTGGGGAATCGATATAACTCTGTTTCTCTCTGGCTGTGCCTGTGCCCGATCGGAAAGGCATAACAACATTAATGATGGATTGGCTTTTCAGTCTTGACAATACTAAAAAAAACGTTTTTTTATTTTGTCCAACGTTTTGGACCGTTTGGAACCTTCCTCAGGAACTCAATTAAGTCCCTAAGGAAGGTATCAATTGAACCGAAACGTTCGACAAAAAAATATAAATTTTTTTTCAATTTTGTCAAGATTGAAAAGCCAATTCATCATCAACAATAAACTACAATCGAAAAACCAACGATATAATAAAATTAAAATACAATTATAACAACAACATTGGTTAAGTTAGTAGTTACTATAAGTTTATTACACTGTGTAATTTTTTTTGCCATTTTGACCTCTTATCATTATTAAACATCTAGAAAGATTCGCGAATCAGGCGAAACTGACAAAATGTACACAATTTAAGAAACTATAGCGTTGAAATTGTAGCTTGATTGTCTATTCACTGCACTTGAACTTTTCCCCTATCGATAATTTAACTATTCAAAAAACGCAAATTTGTAGAAGACGAAACTTCACCTCATGCAAAACCACACACTGTATTGATTACGCCTGTGTTTTTGTTTATCAAAGTGATGGGCGCATCTGAAATCGAAATCAAAACACGGCGAGAGTAAACGGCGACACTGCAAACAAAAAATAAACAAGGCGTAAATGGCGGGCTTAATTGAAACCAGAATGTAAACACGGCGCAAAAGTAATAGGCGCCACTGAAAATAATATCGATTACAGGCTCACAACATTGGGCGATACAGACATTCTTGAGTGCGTTAAAGGCGAAACCTTATAATATTTTTTTTATTACGAAATAGCTAGGGAAATTGTAGGAGATGTGTGTGGTATTGATGAGGATTTTGAAACTAGGTTTATGAAATGTGTATTAAAGTGAAAAGGTTAAAGCTTGAGTATATTTTTTCCAATTGGGATTAAAAATTGCACATAAAAATTTCATTGGTTATTTTCTCATTGTAATTGATTTGTCAGATAGGCCCTTATCGCGAATCCCTCTCGACATCTGTTATTCCTTTTTAAACAAATAACACAATTGATTATGATTTTGTATTGTGCTCCTGATCGGGTGGGCTTTCCGACGTGTTCTCCCTCTGGTTTTGGGTTATTGAGAAGCTCAAGCTCGAGTTGGAAGGTTCATCGGAGCGCATAAACCAGACCATCTCAGGCCGGTTGGGTTTTATGTTGCATGTGTATACACGCGACATCTTATAAGTGAAATTATGCACATATAAAGCCTCCAGGTGATTTTGTTATACGTACATTTTGGTTGTCTGGGTATCGACAGAGTTGGAATCACGTTTTTTTTTCTTGTTCTGGTAGGTAAGGGCCTTCTTGTGAGGTTGAATGCCGGGAGTGAAAATAGTTGGAATTGTTAGCAATGTTGCACCGTCCGAGGGGATACACGATTGACAGATTTGAAGTGTGTTAAATTTTGAAGGCTTGCTGCTCTCAGTATGAAGGAGGAATGTTCTAGAATCCATAACACTGGTCTGGTAACAGAGACCAAAAAATCATTTGAACCCCTCGTTCGAGCAATTTCCACAAAAGTACGAAATTGCTGTGCAGAAAATTGACCAACAACCATCAGCAGTGGTTCTAGCCGGCACGTACAAACGAATAGGTAAAGCTCCATGGAAAAAATGTGAAACATAAATCAATCCTTGGTATCGACAGGTTCACTACATCTACCGAAAAAAACTTCAAGTACCCTCTTTCCATTCGAGCGCTGTTGAGAATTGCTTTTTTGGCTTTTCCGTGCACCAGAGATTGCCGAATGGGTATGCAATTTTTAAAAATGAAAGGAAAATATCCAAACTGCGTTACCATTCATCTAACTTTATGTAACTTGTGTTTCAATCAAATAATTAAACAAATTATATTGGAGCAGCACCTCTATATTTGTCAAATTTGAATGTGATAAGTGGCTCTCACCTTAATTATCAATAAGACAGGAAATTATCACTGATAGGTGAAACTCTTATTTTTTTCTTGTTTCAGTTTCTACAATTGCAGTTCGTGAAAGGGTATTGGAACGAGCTTCCGGAGCATCATGAAACGTAAATTAGGAAACGTAGCGTTGAACATAAAAAGTTACGCTATGACAATTGTTTTTTACTTGTTCTTTCTTTCGATGAAATTCAGAATACTTTGAACACTCGACAGCTCCAACTTGTCTTGCAATAATTTATGATTCGCTTATGTTTCTCAGAAAAAAAAAGTCACTTTTCAAACTGTGTATGCTGCATCTTATTGAGAACTAGACTTTCAAATTATTTCTCATTTTAGTAGACATATTTTCAGCCATTTAGTCCATCAACTGCAGCTAAACATCGTAATTTGGCATGCTCAAAAGCTTTTGCAAATTTCACATTGTTTGATAATGGAACACGTGGGTTCCAATAATGGAACAGATAATAATACACCGACAATGGTGAACCCATGTTGAAAATAATTAGCGCAAAATAATAACAACAAGCATCATCCACTACATTGCCCACCACTCATTAGGAACCACAGGAAACGCAAACGTTCCATCGATGTTGAATGATAGTACGCTTACAACTTTCGCTTCCGAAAAACAAGGCAGGTAGTGTTCGATAATGGGTGTTCAGTATTTACGTAATTACATTAATAGGCTTTTCAACAGAACAAAAGTTTAATTGTTTTCCGAATAAGGTTTTCCACAAGCAGTGAACGTATTAAAAAAAAACGGGAATTTTCAATTATCTGTAGAGAAATAAGTATTTTTTTTTTGTTTTCGAACTAAAAATCATTAAAGAGAATCTAATAGAAGATTGAGCACTGTACCTTTTAATTTCAAGCTAATTGCATTGTCTTTTGACAGATACAAGTATTTCAACTACAAGCCTTCTTCGATGTCAGTTAATCGTGTACACAGTGGGTACGAGTAACTGATACTGAAGAAAACTACAAGTGGTAGTAGAAATACGAAGGAACCCTTATGCCGAATCCTTATGCGAAATGGCTCACTCCCGAAATACGCGTATCCGTCAAAAGATAACACAATTCGGGCGGACTTAAAAGGTACAATACTCAATACACTTTCAGATTCTTTTTTTCGACATTTTGCTCAGAGGTAGGGTTCGAATCAATAAAGAAAAATACAATTTGTTGCTGCTCATGCTAAACTTTAACGCAAGTAAAAAAAACATAAGAAAAATGTGCAAGATACTCAATGTTCTATATAATATTATACCTTAACCCATGTAGCAAAACAAGGGTAGACAATCGCCGCCGTAAAAAGGAAAAAGTCGGCGACGAAACTAAAAAAAAAGGTTTGCGTCATAACGAACAAATAAGCTTCCTTCGTTATGATCGAATATACGCTTAGGAGCTCTGAGCCGTCATGCAATAATAATCGTGTCGTCGACGGATTATGAGCCTATTTTAAAAAAAGTAAATAGAACAAAAAAAGAAAAAAAACGTTTGGAATCGAACAAACAATCTCTCAATCGTCAACTCCCACGCACACACTTCAAAAAAGTTACGGATTATGGTGAAATTTTACCGTCATCTCGACAGCTGAAGGTTCGGTGAAAAATTACCGAACAATCCGTAAAATTTTTGAACGAAATCGTAAAGAAAAACACAAAATGGTTTGACTGGGATTCGAATTTACGGCCTACCGATCAGGAAGCATGCTTGCAACCACTAAGCCAGCTTTTACTGCTTGTTATTGGTATGCAAAAACTGAAATAAAAGGTATAGTTTATGCCTACCAGAGCGGCTGTCACACGATTTCACAGAAGTTCGGTGAAAACAATGCCGTTACCGAACTGTTCCTTGGTATTGTTTTGTTTCACGGATCTTCTCCGGTAAATTCTTTGATTTCACGGATTTTGCCGGTAAAATAGTAGATTTCAAACGAAAATCTGTATTTTTCTTGGTTACAGTTCAAATTCGGTGATTTATTTCACAGGATACTGCGATTTATTTGAAGTGTGCACTTAACAACAGAGCAATTATAGAACCGTGAGTAATGCGGGTTAAATCACCAATGCAAGCAATTTTGTGATGGCATTCAGCGTTTGGTGCGTAGCACGCGAATTTACAAAATACATATCCTCTTTTGATAAAGGGGAACAAAACGAATGAAGACATATTTGTTCATTGAATATTTTGGATTAAAGTTAGCTGGTTGGAGTTGTTACACTGAATGACGTTGTTTTTTATTTCATCACCAGTTGGTGACACTGTTGTAAAATCAAAACTGTACTAGTAGAGAAGAAAGTAAGTTAAACGCATTACAACAATTAGTATAATATATCTACACCTTTTAGCCCATTGGTAATCGTTTTGAAATCCTTGAAAATTCTTAGGCGTCGCTTTTAGAACTCAAAACATTCGTGATAGGAATATGCTGTCGATTGCAATTTTTCAAGGAGTTTTAACGATTTGTGATTGCAATGATTGGCTTCAGATGCGATATATTACGACGGAATATTTTTCCACTACCCTTCGATTGTATGGTTGCGTCTGCTCCATTGCACTTAAGGATCATCATTTTTTCAGGATTGAAGTTAGTCGGAAGTCCTTGGTCATCCTTCGTCGAGCCTTTCGTCTTATGTTCGTGTACTCTGTTCATTTTAACTTTTTTAACTGTTTTTTTAACTTTGGGGATTATTTTCTGATCTGATGGATTACGGAATTCCGTATCTGCAGAAGGTTTCGTGCAATGATTGTATTTTTTTAGCCCATATCTCCCTCATAATGATGATTTTAACAAACCTACCAAAAAAGTCAATCAAAACTAAGAGATTGTGGCCTGAAGTTTATGGGCCAAATAAACCCAAAGTTTATCTGGAATTAGGGTACAATCTTTGCACCTTCTGACAAAACGCTCAGTTTCTGCCTCCATACATTATGTCTTAAACTTTTTTTCATTACCACGACTCCCGGATGTCCCTTATGCGCGATTTCCAACGTTCTGTTCCGCAAACATGTTGATACCACAATTCTTTCTCCTCGCAGAAGCGCGATCAACGCTACACATAGTTCTGTTGCATATGCCTTGAACAGTTTGACCTTTTCACATCATAACTGTACGACTTAAGTCTTAGAACCCAGCGATCTATTCGAGCACAAGGCTGACCAAGAATTTCAATGGTTTACAGTCCGTAATTAACGTGAATCTTGCGCCCTGTAGATAAAGTCGAAAACTACTAACTGCCCAACCAGTACCAAAGCCTCCTTCTTTGTTTGGCAGTACTTAGGTAAGTCAAAGATTGTCAAAGGTAAGCCAAAGATTGACTGGCATAAGCGATTATTCTTCTTCGGCCCTGAACGTTTTCTTACATCTATACAGCCCCGATTTTTTCAATAACATTTCAATAATCAAAATAATTTTATTTAATTTTTTCTGCAGAATTACTCCAAACTTTTTACCTGAAGAGTCCATACTTTGTTATAAACGTCGTGATAACTTTGAAATCTTCCGATAATTTGCATCTTTCACATCCAGTTTTGAAAATTTGATCGCCCCTTCTACATCCGAAAGCAGCTCTTCGATCACAGGCAACTGGTGCGTTTCACGAAATATTGTTTGGTTGGCTTATCGCATGATTGCTTCAAAATAGGAACAATCGGAGAAACCCAGGGAGACGGAGCGCTTACTTTTTCAATAATATCAATTTTTCGTAAGTACTTCAATTTATCATGAATACGTACTGTACTGTACTGTTGTGTCGATGGGGATCTGTAAAATGATGCCTTTAACTTGGGGGAAATGCTTGGAACTAAAGCATTTACCGTTCCGACGTTAAATCTAACCCTTATAGGGTGTCCCAGAAAGTATGGACACGACTTTACCATACAACAATTCGGAGATTAGTGCAGATAAAATCCCGATTTCCACACTATTTATTCTTGCACTTATCAAGAGCAGATTGTGAATTTTGGGCGATTTTTTTTTTGCTACCTGTTTGTTGATGGTGTAACATTTCTGGAAGCTCCTTTTACCAGTTTTGCACAAATCGCGTTATATTTGAGCTTAGATTATTGCATTTTTGAGACAATTTCAGAGTCCGATAGAAGTTTATGGTAGTTCTATGGTGTATGCATGGAATGTGCTAGAACCCGCTCATTGGACTAGTGTATTTTGGTCGGTACATAAGGTTTTCACTTGGTCCACTCTGACTGAACACATATTTGAATATTTCTGGTCTTCAATGTTCCGACCCTGTAAAATCTTAATTTTCAAGCTTTCATAATGCCACTGATTTCGGTATTGACGTACGGATTATTGAAGAAATTACGTTACTTAACCATATATCTTTATAATCTGCTTGTATTAGAGATATGCACCCAGTTTGACCATGCAAGCATTAAATGATTGTTATTTTCCAAGAAATTATTCAGTCAGAGTGAACTAACTCACTGAACGGTGTTTTTTAGTTCAGTCAGAGTGGACCAAATACACATAGTCCATCAAAAAATCGTTCTATCAGAGGTTTGGATTATGATTTTTCATGATTATCACTTCACACTATATTATTTGGAAGTAACACAAAGATGTGTAGAAATGTTGAACCAAAATTTAAACGAGTTCAAAAATTACAGAGCGTTAGACTTTAAACCAATTTTATCTCAAAATATGCAAAATGTCACTTGGTCCACTCTGACTTAACGCCGACCAATTAATAATCCGGTTTCAGCTAGTACGTTTTAGGCATCGGTTTATGAAATTTTTGATTTCACCATATTCGATTCTGACTTTCCGACACGAATGCACATAACAGTGTAAAGTATCGTTAACAAAATAAAAAAAAACACACACACGTTTGATACATTTTGCTTTCTGTACTCGGCAGAAAATGTCGCTTTTCAAGTGTCCCTTACCCAAAACAAGGTCCACTGTATGTCTTGATTACGTAAAAATGTGACCTATGTCTTTCTGGGACCGGGCGCTTCAAAATTTTGCTCACTATCTCTGCCGGTTTGGTCTCAACATGCGAATGATCGAGTTCTCTCATCTGCAGCTGAACATCAGCCAACGTCATCCCCAGGGTAACGATTTCCTCAACCTTTCTTGGATCTCTCCAACTCCCTTTTCCATTTTTGCCATTCGGATGGTAACCGAGATCTATCTGCCGACATCTCAAATGGCCGAATGCGACGCATTGAATCCATTCTGTATAAATCAAGGATAAAACTAATTTTGCAATACGCAATTATATTGTACTACCAAAAGTGAATGGAATAGGTGGATCACCATGATTTTCACGAAAGAAAAAAGAATGATTTTTGACTCATATTCCGAACACTTAAAGCCAACAGTGACTTCAAATACCGTTTTGATTCATATTACGGCCCTTAAGGCCTCAGTGAAGTATAACCCAGCATAGAGCATACAAAATTAATCATTTTGTATGATTTCTTAGCGTTATCGAGCGTCGGAAGCCCTTAACTTTCGAATGGTGGGTAAAGAATACGCTTTCGCAACTTGAATAATTTTAAATAAATCAAAATGTGTGGCCTTGTCATGATTCTTATTCCGGACACTTCCTTACTTTTGCCTCATATTCCGGACACTTTGATTCGAATTCCGGACAGCTCATGATTATCATTAATGGAACAGTCAAATCATCAATTGATATCGTCAAATCACTAAAGAGACATCTAAGGTAGTTGGGCATTATAAATTTTCAAAGTTATTTATGGTAAAAGCTCACTAAAACGAGCCACGAAATTGTGAACTTTTGAACGGCAAAAATAGAAACATTTCGTGTGAAATGTTTCCCATACAAAGTAGAGTGTCCGGAATTTGAAGCTGCCCGTAATATGAATCAAAACGGTACACCTAATGGGCATAAATTAGCTGATATTTATGAAAATGTTTGTGTCTTCGCAATGTCGTACTGTTAGCTGTTATGTGTACTGATAAAAATATCCATTTAAACTTGTTTAGTATTGTTTTTACGTAAAAGTATGGAACAACATTTTGATTCAAATGGCGAACACTGCACAATGGTCTAAAGACAGCCAAAACCTCAAAAATAAAAGTTGTTTTTACCATCTTCCTTTACACTTCTGTGGTTCAAATCCGAAGTTTCAAGCAGATTCATTGGTTAACCAAGAAAACACTTGAATTTCCTTTATGCGGCACTTAAACCCACTTTATGTAATTTCTTGCACACAGGTACCTTTATTTTCTCCCACTCCCACAGCCTATCTCCTACCTTCCACTTCCTCTTCTTCTCTTATTCTGGTGGCGGGGCCCCTTCTCCGTTCCGCTAAAACACCTTCGTCCTTGCCTCGTCGCCGCCGGTTCGCTCCTCACCTCGGTTGGACTGCGTCCGCGACTACTCTCCTTGCATCCTTCCTACAGTCTTCACCTTCCTAGGTCTTGGCTTGTCGATGCTGCGTTGCTGTTGACAAAATGGCGTTTCCAGAGGCGCAAGCACAAGGCACTACGTCACTCGTCTACGGTCTCGAGGGTAACGAAGAGCACTATAGCGTATTTCGAGGCGGTAGGACCACTCAAGGACTCATTCGCTTAATATTTGGCTCGATGATGATCCAGAGCAATGGTGGATGTGCTTTTTTGAACCCTAGACCTAGAGTTTCCCGCAATATCTGGATTTGCCCAATCATGGCTTCTTTTACGCCACCCCTTAATGGCCGCCCATTCTGCTCGTCCTTTTGAGCCTAGTGGTGAGTAGCGGAACTTGCTTCGATGTGGCTGCATGCTAGCCAGTGGGCGGTGATGCTCACGAATACTCAAACACCTTCATGGTTTTTTTTGTACAAAATATTACACGGAACACACTACATCGCGAAAATCTCAAAAATCTCGGACAAACAGACACACCACTGGTTAAAGACTTTAGTAGCCCGCGAAAGCCCGCGATGAGAATAAGCTTGTTTGTAAGCTTTAAACAAGAGCTCTCAAGGTATAATTTATTCTGCAAAAACTTGCGATAAACAAATTTTAGCACGTTTGAAGGTATATGGATCGCACTGCCGTTATACGCATAATTGTCCCATGTTCCAAAATATGCAATCGAGAAAAACACTTTTGAAGATTTTAACACATTTAGGCCTCGTATTGACCAGGTGTGTGGTAAATTAAATTAAAATCTTTACAACAGTATAAAAAATAGCGTGTTCATTTGAGTCAAGAGTTTTTATTATGGGAATAAAGTAAATTTAGCTACGAAATTCAGAGTGGGACTGTTATGCCTAGAAATACGGGGTTTTTGGTGGATTTCTACGCATAACAGTCCCACTGATATTAGTGACCTATTATGTGCTAATCATAATGCTGTAGATGGCCGTTCTTACGTATAGATTGTACCGAATGTAGCGGACGTATATCCTCAAGACTATCTTAAGGCACCTAATGACGGCTCAAGTTACATGTGCCAAACGGAGCCACGTGTGGGGAAGTGAAGAAATACCGTAATCCGGAGTATCATTGATCAGCGGGGAAACATTGATCGGTATGACCCTTCTAGTAAAAGGTTCGAATTACTATTTATTGATGGAATATTATCAAAGTTGAAATGATGCTTCTCTTTCTTACATCCATAAGCTAATAAAAATTGAGGTATTTGCAAAAATTACATTTCGTTCATGCGTAAATTTGTCAACTTTTTGAAACATTGATTTTTGTCAATATGTATGGCACTACCGAAGATTCATGTCCCACATGAGTACTGCAAATGGTATGAGTAAGGAAAATGCGATTGTTACTAAAAGTGGCATCACCGAAAACGATTCCGTTGTCGAATACTTCATAAGTTTATTCAATTAAGCAACATTAACGAACTACTATCGAGAATGCAGAACTTCCTTAGGAAATTGCCTACATTTAGGCGTATTCCGCTGTTTAAAGTGTTTTTATTTTTGAAATAACTCAAAAAGTAAATGACTTGTAAGTGTTTGATCTATTTATTCGGCTTCAGGGGCCATGATTTAAGTAAGCAACGACATTTTCAACATTACCGAACGTTGTTAACATGGGTGATCAATGTTACCCCATATCGACTAAATCAAAAAATCACCTAAAACATTTATTTAAACTTATTTAAATCTTTTGAAAACCAAAATACAGTACACAGTCACGAGCGGTGAGTGCCAGTACTTGTTTTAAAAATATAAAACTTGCGACATTTGCATTTTCAAATGAAAAATTCAAGATATATCCCAAAAACTGATCAATGTTACCCCGGATTACGGTACAATTTTATAGTTTGGGATGGGATGCAAAGTTTTCTGTATGTGTGATAATGAGACAATGTATGAGTTAGTGAAAGAAAGAGTGGATGAGTAAATTAGAGAGTTTATAAGATGTTATAAATTAATATATTGACTCTTCCAGCTGCATGCTTTGCAGAAACTCAACTGCAAATTCAAGGTTATTTTGCGGAGAAATCTTTACACGATTTGACATTTCTTTGGACTTGGTTTGCAAAATCATGATATTTGATACATCGCAAATAAAGCTTCAGAACCATCAACATATTTGCCACTTGCATCGAAGAACCAATTACCCAGAATAACCCGGTATGTGGCCAGGTCACCCAAAACCTCTTGAACTATTCTTCTTTTGACATGACTTTGACTTCTTCTTGACTTTATCAAGTTTGATGTGTCGCAAGATAGGTCTCAGAATCGCCAATATAATAACCACCTCTTCTGGAGACCAGAGTACCCAAAACAACCTGGCATGTTATCAAATTATCCAAGAACCTTTGAATTACCCTTCTTTAGCCTTGATTTGGGAATTTATGTAGTTTGATGTTGCCAGCTAGGTTTCAGAACCGATGGTTTAGAGGCCATTTCCCCCAGGGAACCGGGAATTCGGAACAATCCGACATGTGGTCAAGTTATTCAAATACATTTGAACCACCTTTAGACATGATTTGCAAACTCATGAAACTTGATATGTCGCAAGCCAGGTTTCAGATTCGCCAATATAATATGGCCACTTCTACCAATGAACCGGTATTGGGAACAACCCAGCTTGTGGCCAAGTCATCCAAAAACATTCGAACTATTTTTATTTAGACTTGGTTGGCTAAATCATGAAGTTGATTTGTCGCAAGCCATGGACTCGGAAATAAAAAATAAAACAGGTTGTGTTCCACATGGGATGTAAAGCCAACGTAAGAAGGTGTTCAAAACGATTTTCCCAAACACCAGCTAATTCAAAACTGCCTACTGACTATTTTGTTCGAGATCAGCGCAGCGAATTTTATAGTGTGACAGTTATGCGTAGAAATACAGTAGTGGGACAGTTATGCGTAGAAATTCAACAATGGGACAAATTGACTTGGCTTGCTTTTCATTGAGTTTCCGAACAAAGTTAATTTTTTGGTGTGTGTTTTCTAAAACTATACGTAAAAATAAACTGTTTAATGACGAAAAGTCAAAATGCACAAAAAGTAACATGGGACAATTATGCGTATAACGGCAGCGCAATTCTTATTACATAACAACCCAGTGCTAATACGTGCATTGTAATCGTAGCAGCCATGAATATCATGTGGCGTAATTTGTGATGCGATCTGAACAAATAAATGATAATTATTTACATCACGTTAAATTTTACCATTCCAATTTTCTCATCTCATAGCTTCAGTATCACATGCCCACAATATTTGTATGGATCGTCATACTTCCAAAGATCCCCTTTTCCTAACAGTGTTTCGTATTTTATGGACGCTCCCCAATCTTGCGAGTTACATAAATAGTAATAATAAACAAATTGTAAGATAACGCCAAGCTATAAATGTTATCAAGATTCATGATAACAATAATTCAAAAGTTTACTTCTGCTTTTCAAATAAAAAAAATACGAAGTACACGAAAGATCTTGGCTAAAAACTAAAAACTAAAATTTACCAGTACGGAGAAAAACGTGAACAGCACAAGGTTTTTTTTTCATATATTATCAAAGATGCAGTATTTTGTAAGAGCTACAACTTTGAATAGTAACCAAATAAATACGTTATATATAATAACACACAACACCTCGGCTCATTAAGGTGGTTGAACGAAAGTACCTCCTTTGCAATGCAGCCTCCAGATAAATAGAAACAATTGGGAAAAATCGTTTCCTACAAAGACATGATTTTTCTGTCATAACAAGTACAGACTGACTGGAGGAAGCCATATATATGATAATGATGCTGAAACTAATAAAATGGATGATACTTGTATTGAGTCAGTTAGTGGGTTAGATCTAAGATATTTATGGACCGGTTTGAATTAAATTTATACAGTTCTTCAGAAATCACTTGCATTTCAACATATATTTTTTGAGGTACATATTTTGAATCACTAGAACGATAGCAATACAAGTTTAGCCATTGTGATTTTCTTTAAGAAATAACTTCATGATATTTTCAGCAATGTTGTAGATTTAGATGAGATGATCATGGCACTTTTTGTGTAAAGCTCTCATATTTCTGGATAAATCTTTTTTTTTTTTTAATTTCGCCAAAAATATCACTTATGTATAATTGTTATCACTTTCGAAATCGTGGTTATTAACGCTTCTACTGCTTGAGTATGACATAAAGGATGTCAAACATATAATTTGAGCCATTTTAAAGAGCATTTGAGGTTTTGGCCGACATTTGTTCTAGATCGCACCACTGCACTATGGTCCAGGAATCAGTTTTACGCGGAAAGATGCATTTTGAGCTTTAGAATGAAACATTAGACAAAAACGGTCTTCCACAAAGTTGTTTGTATTAGTAAGGTCCTTTGTTTGGTGTTATTGAAAATTAGGGTGGACCACATTTTCATAGAAATTGTGTAACTAACTTTCTTATTTGTAGAAATTATACTATACATGCTTCAGCAAAGTTGTAGACCATTCAATTTTAAGCAACTTTGCCAAAAAAAGTTTTTTTATATCTCTTAAATTGACCGATTTAAAGCTATTTTCCTACGGTGACATAGGGTGGTCCGAACAAAATTGGTTTTCTGGCTCTAGAGTTTTCAATTCAAATTTCTCATCAAAGTAGTCTATGAAACACTTTTAGAACTTTGAAAAATGCGTAGTTTGGTGAGTGAAGAAACTCGCTATCTCTTTCCGTTTGGGAGTTATTATTGTTTTTCTCTCAAAAACATGCCTACTTCGATTGTGAATATTTCTGATTGGGGCAAACATAAAACATATCTTTTGAAAGCATTTAAAAGACAAAATAAAATTGTATATTATATCAAAAAATTACAGATGTGTTATTTTTGTAACTCTGATAAAACACCTTGAAAATCAAATATTTTTTATCACAAAAACTTTAATAACTTTTGAACTAAAAAAGATATCATCAATCTTTTTGCATGAAAATTTGCGTTTTGTTAAGTTCTAAAAGTCGTTCATAGACGACTTTGACGAAAAACTAATGATAAAAACACTAGAATTGAAAAACTGATTTTTGTTGTACCACCCTTTGATGATTAGGAAAAAATGCTCTAGATTGGTCAAATTTTGAGCTGCAGAAAAACTTTTTTTGGCAAAGTTGGTCAAAATTCCAAGTTCTACCGCTTTGCTTAAGAGTATATACCATTATTTTTGCAAATAAAAAAGTTGATTTTATGATTTGTGTGAAATTGTGGACCACCCTAGTTTTGAATGACTCAGTATGAAAGCCTACATTTTTATAAACAATTTTGTAGAAGATCATTTTTGTCTAAAATTTTATTTTCATGCTCAAAATGCAAAATAATAAAGAAATACATACCATGAAAATCTTCAAAATAGTTTTAAAGCCCTATCTTTCTTATTTCAGATTTCTCGTCAAAGCGGTCTATGAACGACTTTTAGAACTTAACAAAACGAAAATTTTCATGCAAAAAGATTAATGATATCTTTTTTAGTTCAAAAGTTATTAAAGATTTTCTGCTTAAAATCATTTGTTTTTAAGAGCATTTTATTAGAGTTACAAAAATAACACATTTGTAATTTTTTGATATAATATACAATTTTATTTTGTCTTTTGAATGCCGTCAAAAGATATTTTTTATGTTTGCCCCAATCAAAAATATTCACAATCAAAGTAGGCATGTTTTTGAGAGAAAAACAACAATAACTCCCAAACGGAAAGAGATAGCGAGTTTCTTCACTCACCAAACTACGCATTTTTCAAAGTTCTAAAAGTGTTTCATAGACTACTTTGATGAGAAATTTGAATTGAAAACTCTAGAGCCAGAAAACCAATTTTGTTCGGACCACCCTATGTCACCGTAGGAAAATAGCTTTAAATCGGTCAATTTAAGAGATATAAAAAAACTTTTTTTGGCAAAGTTGCTTGAAATTGAATGGTCTACAACTTTGCTGAAGCATGTATAGTATAATTTCTACAAATAAGAAAGTTAGTTACACAATTTCTATGAAAATGTGGTCCACCCTAATTTTCAATAACACCAAACAAAGGACCTTACTAATACAAACAACTTTGTAGAAGACCGTTTTTGTCTAATGTTTCATTCTAAAGCTCAAAATTCATCTTTCCGCGTAAAACTGATTCCTGGACCACTGTGCACTGTGCACTGTGTTCATTCTGTCTCATATTCCGAACACCTTGATTTGAATTTCGAGCAGCACGAATAAATCGTATTAAAATGAATAATTTCGCAAATAAATTTATCTGAACTAGTTTGACTGGTCTCGAACTAGAGATTCATAACTACTCCCGAAGTATAAAATAGATTGGAATATGATTAAATTGAATTGTAATTGACTGCCGTTTCCTGGCAATTTGATGATATATGTCAGCGAAACATTTCAACCTCATCGCCATACAAAAACCAAGTGTTCGGAATTTGAGACAAAACGGTACTAAGCTAAAAGTCAATTTGGACAAATTGAGTTGTAAGATTGTGAAAAATAATAGAATCGTTCTGGTGGGCTTCGATCCCACGACTCCCAATACGCTAGACTGGGCGCGTTAACCAACTACGCCACAGAACGGGTAACGATTCTGCAGCGCAATCGGCCAACCTGAAACCAAAGTCCGTCACGACCCCATTTTCTCCTTCACAACCCTACACCTCCTTCGGCTCTCTGAGATGCCCAATTCGACTCTCCTAAGCGTGCCTACGAACAACAGTGAGAGATTTTATTTTTAGCGTCGCACTGTTGCCTTGTTTGTGCCACACTACTCATAAGCCAACATTGGCTCAATGAGATGGTTAGTATGGGTCCGGCTTTCGACGTGGTCGTATCTCGTCATATCGACCCCTTTTGCGATAGAGAGATCGCCGCTCAAATTTACTCAACTAGGGTTGTCATGTCTATTACGGCTTAACCAGCCGACGGTGTTTTGAAAATACCTGAAGGTCGTAGACACAAAAGTCAATTTGGACAAATTGAGTTGTAAGATTGTGAAAAATAATAGAATCGTTCTGGTGGGCTTCGATCCCACGACTCCCAATACGCTAGACTGGGCGCGTTAACCAACTACGCCACAGAACGGGGTCGATATGACGAGATACGACCACGTCGAAAGCCGGACCCATACTAACCATCTCATTGAGCCAATGTTGGCTTATGAGTAGTGTGGCACAAACAAGGCAACAGTGCGACGCTAAAAATAAAATCTCTCACTGTTGTTCGTAGGCACGCTTAGGAGAGTCGAATTGGGCATCTCAGAGAGCCGAAGGAGGTGTAGGGTTGTGAAGGAGAAAATGGGGTCGTGACGGACTTTGGTTTCAGGTTGGCCGATTGCGCTGCAGAATCGTTACCCGTTCTGTGGCGTAGTTGGTTAACGCGCCCAGTCTAGCGTATTGGGAGTCGTGGGATCGAAGCCCACCAGAACGATTCTATTATTTTTCACAATCTTACAACTCAATTTGTCCAAATTGACTTTTGTGTCTACGACCTTCAGGTATTTTCAAAACACCGTCGGCTGGTTAAGCCGTAATAGACATGACAACCCTAGTTGAGTAAATTTGAGCGGCGATCTCTCTATCGCAAAAGGGGTCGATATGACGAGATACGACCACGTCGAAAGCCGGACCCATACTAACCATCTCATTGAGCCAATGTTGGCTTATGAGTAGTGTGGCACAAACAAGGCAACAGTGCGACGCTAAAAATAAAATCTCTCACTGTTGTTCGTAGGCACGCTTAGGAGAGTCGAATTGGGCATCTCAGAGAGCCGAAGGAGGTGTAGGGTTGTGAAGGAGAAAATGGGGTCGTGACGGACTTTGGTTTCAGGTTGGCCGATTGCGCTGCAGAATCGTTACCCGTTCTGTGGCGTAGTTGGTTAACGCGCCCAGTCTAGCGTATTGGGAGTCGTGGGATCGAAGCCCACCAGAACGATTCTATTATTTTTCACAATCTTACAACTCAATTTGTCCAAATTGACTTTTGTGTCTACGACCTTCAGGTATTTTCAAAACACCGTCGGCTGGTTAAGCCGTAATAGACATGACAACCCTAGTTGAGTAAATTTGAGCGGCGATCTCTCTATCGCAAAAGGGGTCGATATGACGAGATACGACCACGTCGAAAGCCGGACCCATACTAACCATCTCATTGAGCCAATGTTGGCTTATGAGTAGTGTGGCACAAACAAGGCAACAGTGCGACGCTAAAAATAAAATCTCTCACTGTTGTTCGTAGGCACGCTTAGGAGAGTCGAATTGGGCATCTCAGAGAGCCGAAGGAGGTGTAGGGTTGTGAAGGAGAAAATGGGGTCGTGACGGACTTTGGTTTCAGGTTGGCCGATTGCGCTGCAGAATCGTTACCCGTTCTGTGGCGTAGTTGGTTAACGCGCCCAGTCTAGCGTATTGGGAGTCGTGGGATCGAAGCCCACCAGAACGATTCTATTATTTTTCACAATCTTACAACTCAATTTGTCCAAATTGACTTTTGTGTCTACGACCTTCAGGTATTTTCAAAACACCGTCGGCTGGTTAAGCCGTAATAGACATGACAACCCTAGTTGGGTACTAAGCTAGTCAAAAGCTGAGACAAGACTCGCGGAGATGGTTTTCCTTTTCTGCGATTGCTGAGTTTTTTCTTATTCCACACAGTGTGTACACCAATCTTGCGCAAGCCGTTCAGGCTCTCACTTGACAATCTCAGCAAGAAAAAACTATTGCGTTTGTATTACACCTTAGCATAAACGGCATTTTGAGTTAAACTTAATGGCAGCAAACGTAGCAGACATTATAAATAACTAGTCTTGTGTTTAGATTTATCAGCATCTATTAAAAACTGCTCCGCTGACTGAGGTTTCCAATAAAAGTTTGTTTTGAATACAGTACTTTTCACTTTTTCAGCCATAAAAACGACGGGCTGTATTTGACGTTTCGTGGCAGCGGAATCTGGGCTGCATATGACGTTGATATGTTTTCTCTTCGCGAGTCTCTCTCAGGTCAAAAGCGCTTAGAAAGACCAGAAACCTAAAGCTAGGCAATGGACATGCCCTATATCAACTGCAGCGATTCGCAGTAGACAGGATGTCCTTGGCCCGATCCATCTGACAAGCCAATCGAGCCTTCTGTCACCATTGAAGATGGTGTCTTCATCCATGTCGATAGTCTGCCTAAAGCAGTTGGAAAAGATAGGATCATGTGCTTAAGATAGGCAAGTGCATTCCAAACGGTTTCTAAACAGGCCGTGTTCATAATAGCTGGAGTGACGCCCATCATCAAGAAAGATTTTCAATGCTTCAACCAATGAGGTACCAAAGGAATCCGCAACGTGTGTCAAGAGACGACGTTCAGAGTGTTTCAGCAGGAATAGGATGACACCATCAAAGGTTGATTGGCCCATCTGCTTATACCAAATGTGTCATGTACATGTACTACATGTCGTCAGACTGCTAAAGAAACCGATGATCGACGAAATTTTGGGTTTATCCAGGTTGTCTGCTCTGCGTCGATTCAACTTACTGGCCAGAATTCTTCTTCTTCTTCTTCTTTTCAGCATTACGTCCTTGCTGTGATAGAACCTGCTGCTCAGCTTAGTGCACAATGAGCACTTCCATTATTATAAACTGATAGCTTTTTTGTCAAATTTGCCATTTTCGCATTCGTATATCGTGTGGCAGCTACGATAATTATTTATGCCAAGGGAAATCAAGGAAATTGCTTTTACGAAAAGATCCTGGGCTGACCGGGAATCGAACCCACACACCTTCTGCATGACTTTGCATTGTAGCTGCGAACTCTAACCACTCGGCTAAGGAAGGCCCCTTCCAGATATGAAGCCGACACAAATGTATTTGCGAAAATCACTCGTAGATAAATCACAACAAACCAAAATAGAGTTAACTACAATGTTACGCAATCGCTTGAAAAGCATCATGGTTTGAAAGAACAACAGTTATTGATTTCATGAGGTCAATATAGTTCAGATTATATCAATGATTTTTGGTTCATTAAATTTTATCAGTATAGCCTACAGTACTTCAATTGTAAATAATAAACTCGTTAAAACTTTTGTAGCAAATATAAATAAAAGACATTCCCAAAATCAACAGTAAAAGAATCAATTCCGAAAAGCACACTTACCTCTGGAGTTGAATCGCCATGAACGGTACAAACAAGCTGCGCCTCATAGCCCTCGCCGGCGTGAACCCAAGTTTTCTCAACGGTTATTTCCGGTGGAGCTGCAAGAAGAAACGGAAAACAAAAACACAACTCTAATAAAGATCAAACCAACAGTCAGCCCCTGAAGAAATCTCGATAAAACAACCTATCCGCTCCTCCGGTTCACCCCAAATGAAGATATCCCAACCGTGGGAGCCCGAGTTAAACAGAATTAATTTTATTCCCAACAGTGCGAAAGGTTCGTTGAAAAGATGCTCTGAGGAAGGAGAAGAAAAAAAAAAACCGAACAGCAATCATTTTAATCACGGAGCCAAGCTTTCCCTGCGTCGTCGGCAGGCTGGAAAGGAGCCGGACCGAGTTGGCATTTGCAAAATCAGCTGCCCATAAAAAGGGATAATGCGGAGGGTACTTGAACCGCTCTTTTGTGTTTGAACAACAAGGCAAATTACATCTAAACAAAAAACGGCGGTGGAGCTCGAAAAACGAGTGAAAACAGTTCACGGTGGTCTAGAAACGGAAAAGGTTCGTATAAGCAAATTGCGGGGAAACATGTGTCCAACTTTTGGCTTTGCCTTTTAAGCAAACGTTTTTCTCAGCCAAAATTCCCCAGACAGAATCTCCAACAATTCCATTTTTTTTCAGTTGACGAACGCTTGTTCAATAATCATACTTATCAGGTAAATCTGAATCATGCTCATTCACAAGCTTATTTTCTTCTGGTGGTTAATCGTTCAAATCTTTTCTATCCGAATGGAAATACTTGAAGAAATACCTATGAAAATGTTGAGGTTGTTGCAATTCATATGAAAATACTTAAACGTATGAAACATCAACTGTTTTCGTCATTTGAAATCACTTTTTGAAATTATGATGTTCATAGCTTCATTCAGCTTTACAAAATCACGATGATAATTTTGGCCAACAATGGGTATTTAGAGTATTCGAAATCAAAAGAATGTTTGAAAGTTGATACAAAAAGATCTAAAAAAAAAAATTACCGACCATCTGCTTTCAGCACACTGTACCACAGAGAGAAAAGCATTCCGAAAAAAGCGAAACCCCACCGTCGAACCGAATGCGTTTACTTCTGGGAAAATGATTTTCACTTCGGATCGATGACTTGTTGCGTCTTCCCAGGGCACAACGCATTCTGTTTCCAGCCCCATTTCAGTAACCGTTTCCAACCGACCATGCTGATTTGCATGTTTTGAATAACTTTGGCTATAGCCTGTGTGTAGACGGGCGAGCGGTGAACCCTTCTCAAAAGTGGTTACATTTTTGACAGTCATCGTTCATTCGGATTGTTGTAATCACTGCCGACGTCGTTCCTTTGAAGTCGTTCGTAAAATTGGCTTTCTGATTGGGGGGTTCGTACGGAGCGGATCTTGATGGTTAGGGAATTTGATTTGACGGCTGGAATGTGGCATATCTTGCAAGGTAATGATGGTCTTGGTTCAACCAGCAACTCTTTTAGGGATACCTTGAAGAATTTCAACATAAATTTGGTCAAAGGTTCCTCTCAGAAGTTGTGCAATTCTCGGTTTAGGAATTACTCCAGGGAATCTTCAAATAACTTCGCGTAGGTTATGTTCAAAAACTATTTCAAAATTCTTCAGTAGTTCCTTGACAGAAGATCATCAAGTTGTATAAGGAAGCTAATTCTACATCAAACGCAGACTGAGACCTCGATTGAATTTGCGTTGTCTGTTTCAAGTCAAAATCTTTGCAACGTCATTACAACATTATTTTATTACCAGGCCCACCTCCCCTCAACTAACATGTGTACAATATAATCGCCATCCTCACACACCGAGCCTAACACACATCCATCAGCGTGACAAATTTGTTTGCCTATACTTACACAGGACGATGAGTTGCAAGTCGACAAACACGGGCTCCCGGATGCCATTGTCCGCAAAGCAACGATACGTGCCACTGTCCTGCCGGCTGACGCTTTCGAGCGTGAGCGTCGGTCCCTCCGCCAGATGGGGCGATCCGTGCAGTGAATCCTGAAACAAATCCGAAAACATTACTCAAAGGATTTACCTTCGTCGGCTCGAGGGAGGGTCAATCGGGGACCCATTTCAGCCCCTCTCATTCGCGTTCCATACCTTCCGGCTCCAGCTGATGCTGGGCACAGGGTTTCCACTGGCTTTGCACTCGAGCGTGGCCGTTCCACCCTTCCGCACCGTAACGTGGCCCGTTTCCGGGACAGAGCGCACCGAAGGCGGAACGAGGATTTCCACCGTGTGCACCAGGTCCCGGTTGTCGTGGTCCCCAACTTGGCAACTGTAGTCTCCGGCATCCTGCGGTCGGACGTTCTTAATCTGCAGCGTGTAACCTTTCAGCAACTTGAAGCGCAGATCGCGGGTGATTATTAGGTTCGATGCCGTTACGACGGCACTCCCTCGACGCCACAGGAGGATGTTGTTGCCTGGAATGAAGGGAAAAAGGAGCACTTCATTATTGTTCTGGCTGACAAAACAACGATATATCAGTACAAGCTGAAAATTCATTATGGAATTATATACCTCGGTGTTCATACCATATGGATTCAGAAGAGTAACCAAAGAAGAATTATTAAGTGTCGAACTTTTTCTTCGCAGTATGATGAATAATTCACAATTGATGCATTTGCCCTTAATATATTAGCTCGAATGCAGTTTTCATTTGGCCGGTCCCCCTCTTAACGTTTTAAAACCGGTATGAATCTTTTATTAAGTGAATAGCATAGTACCACTTACAGTGCAGCAGCCATAAGCCAACTTCTCTAACCGGGCAGGTACGGATTTGTACACTTTGCTATAAGAACACAGCAAAAACAAAGCTTTCACAACACCAAAGGCCTCTGGTCGCAGCAAAAGCGGCAACAATATCTGAAAGCGAATCATGCAGAGAGCAAGAGTCGAGCAGCAAAAACAAAAACTTCAAACACCAAAAACCTGGACGGCATCCTCACTGCCATCGTGTCGCTTCTGCGGATAGACGGGGGACACTCGGAATTGCAGTAAGGTCTCCTATAACGCATTGCCATGGGTCGCAATTTGCCTGCTGTTTTGCATCCAAGCTTATTCTAAAAGATGGTAATTCTCCAACGTGTTCCTATATTTTTTTACGAATCTCGTTGTTTTTGAAATTTTCCAACTATTTTTTGTATTTCTTTGCTTCTGTGGATATATTTTTTTGTTAGTTCATTGAGTGTAGTCAGCAATTATTAACAAAGATAATATTCAATATTGAAAGCTTTAAGTTCTTTTAAGAATCCCTTTCATGAAATCCCTCCAGCTATCTGTTTATAAGCTCCGCTTAGAATATTGTTATAACGGGGCGGAATCCCAAGGCCGAGACGACGGTAAACCGCAAAAACGCGGAACGTGAAATTTCTATTTCGGACGAGTTAAAACACGTTTGTACTGTCCACTCGTCCATTTACTTATGACAGTACAATACAAGGTAATGTTACTGTAAAGGTAATCACATAGATATTTGGATTTCAAGGTGTGTGTAATTAAAGGTGTGCTAATGAAGGTATAACATCTTTGTGAAAATGCAGAAATGGATACAACGCAAAAACTATTGAATATTTAGTTTTTGGGGAATGTTTGGGACTAAGGCTTATACATCCACCCTGAATTACATCCCTGAACGAATGGAATCGGTACATCTTCATACCAACACTACAACTCCCTTCTACCACCCAAGATAGCCCAAAGTAGAATGGGAGAGTCGTTCATTAGGATAGGGAGAGAGACACACACAACTGACAGGCCATTATTCTCGATAAAACCTTCGAGATTTCACCAGCAGTTCCTATAGGGATTCCATCAAGAGTTCTTCAAGTGAGTTCTTCCAATGATTTCATCTGGAGTTCCTTCAAAAATATTTTTAGGAATGTTGACAACGATTACATCAGAAGTTTCTCTAATTATCAGGAGTAATTCTAGGGATTCCATCAGAGTTATTCAAGAGATTTCATCAGGAGTTCCTCCAATGATTCTAGCAGAAGATCTTTCAAGAATATCTTTAGGAATTCCTCCAGGGATTCCATCAGAAGTTCCTATAGGGGATTTATCAGGAGCACCTTAAGGGCTTCTGAGATTTCACCTGGAATTCCTCTAGGGATTCTCTTAGGAGTTTTTCTAGAGATAATATAAGAAGTTTTTCAAGGAATTCCATCAGGTTTCTTCTAAGTATATAATAAGGAATTCCTCTATCGATTCTATTAGGAGTTCTATCAGGAGTTCTATCAGTAATCTTGATTCTATGACACTACCCCGAACGCCACTACCCCGAATGCCACTACCCCGAACGCCATTACCCCGAAAGCCATTACCCCGAATGGGTCATTACCCCGAACGCCATTACCCCGAATGGATAACATTTTGAGACATATTCTAGTTAGAGAGTGGGGAGATAATTGTACGATTCCTTTTGAGTGTTTCACGAGTTTGGCTCAAAAATGTATTTTTCAAATATTAGAAGATGAAAAAAAAGCAGCTAGTTGTTCAGCAAAAATTTTTTACACACAAAGTTTTGTCCTCTAATTTTGGGAAGATTCACACAGCCACATTGCAATGCTCTGAAGAACAGCCTATTTCGAAAAGAAGGGTGAATTTATTATGAGAAGGATAGCTATAATATGTACAAAATTAGGATGTAGTAAAGTCTCTTATTGGACGTCGGTAGCCACTTCCTTTACTCATTTTTATAGGTATCGGGGATTAAGATTAAGATCTTCTTAAAGATTTTGTTTCGTAAACGATAGTAATGGAAAATCACCCTGAGATAGTCGCTGCAAAAGTTGTTCTATGGACGCCGCCTAAAAACCAACCTAATAGACGACCGTTCCGCTATCGCACTTGTACACTTGTACATGTTAGAAAAATCGGCGGCTTCTAATTGACGCTACAGTAAGAACTTTTGTTGATTTCTGGGATCATTAATTTGAATTTCTGTGAGATAACCACAAAAAAAATATTTTTTTTGATTCAAAATAATGAAGAAATGATGATGGCAGAAAAGTGGTGAGTAAATCCATAAGAGACCTGTCTGTTTTAATATAAGAAAATAAAAGAAAGGGAAAATTTTCGATTAGAATTATAGCAGGAATCACTTTAGTGAATGCCTTCAAGATATATTCCTTTATAAAAAGCTCTTCTATATGGAAATATTAGTGACTAGCTTATCCAACAAAAACGTGAAAGAACAGCCTATTTAAAAAAGAAGGGCAAATTTCTGATGAAATGTTTGCAGCTATGACGTGAATGATCACTGTAACAACGTGATGCTATGACACAACCTATATTCATAAGAAAGAAAAATATTTGTTCAAAAACAAAATTGAAATATGAACACCACCAACAAGTCCAAATACCGGTGATTACGCATCTGTTAAGCAACACCATATTGAGGGTTATGGATTCGAAGGCTTATTCTATTAAAGCCCATTCACAAATTTTGTAACGCTGAAGGGAGCAAAAAAGTTTGTGGGTGGTTGTCCTCAAAATGTTACAGCCCATTCACAATATGTAGAATTTCCATTCAAAAAAAAAAAAGTACGAGGGGGTGGGTAGGTGTTAAAAATGGCAATTGTTGGCGAAATGAAATTTGTGAATGAATCCTTGAATTGCGAAGGTGCCCACTGAGCTGATAAACAGGCACTGTCTCAGAAAGATTGAGAAGAATATAGTTGCCATCAAGATATTTCGAAAGAATAGCTGGCATATAAAAGAAGGGAATATATGTGATGAACATTTTACCGACGAATTTTACGTGCCATTAATTACCAGCCTTCATTAGAGACGCATTTTTGCACGCAAAACAAGATACTGTACTGTATCTCATACTATTCGGGGTAATGGCTCATTCGGGGTAGTGGCGTTCGGGGTAATGACCCATTCGGGGTAATGGCTTTCGGGGTAGTGACCCATTCGGGGTAGTGGCGTTCGGGGTAGTGGCGTTCGGGGTAATGGCGTTCGGGGTAATGGGATGGAGCCGTAATCTTATCACGGCCTTTAGGGCTTTCATCAGAGTTCTTCTGGTGATTTCATCAGGAGTTTCTACAGGGATTCCATAATGAACTACTGCAGAGATTCCACCTGAATTTCCTCCAAGGATTCTATTATTTCTGCACACTCCTTCTGGATTACCCTTTTAATAGTAATCTAAACTGAATTATTTCAGATTTTCTTAGCAAATACATCTGTAGTTCTTCTCAGTAGTATCCATAGGGAAGGCGGAAATCGATGTCTGATGCCATTTTGGGAGAATGATTTTCATCATAATTGACACCGTTTAAGCATAGGGGAGCAGAAATTTCAAAATTTGCATCAGTCTAGTGATTATCTAGTGGAATACAGCTGCATTAATTTAAAAACATCTGATAAATATCGTTTCAAGGCACCGCATTATCCAAGGCCCAACTGTAAAGTGCAATGAAGCAGGACGTGATGCAGTCTCGCTGCACAGAGCCCTAACCGGCCCAGCAATGAAATATGCAGTTGATTTTATTGTCTGTCTCCGATGCAGAGCGATGGAGACACCAAGCGACCCTACGGGAGGCTGCCAAACCCGGTTGGGGTATCCAACCGAACGGGGGGTACGAGACAATAGTTTATAATAGGGAAAAGTATCGAGTGGGGAGTGAGTTACGTTTTTTTTATGGCTCCGAGGCAAACGAACTGGATTTTGTGGGAGTTTATTTTTTTCCTAAGGGGGGCTTTCCAGATATGTAGATTCGAAAGTGCTTTTTCGAATTTTTCACAAACGTTCGGGCAGCGGTGGCCAATGGAGTTTGTTAAAATTAGAATAACCGACTGTCGAATGGGTTGGAGGATGGAAGCAGCTGAACTTTTTTCGGATACCAGGAAAGTTGGAATGGTGTTGTTTTTGGTGATGAAATATTTCACCGGGGAATAGAGCGTTTGGAATTGAAAATCAGCGCTGCATTGTTATTGTTTGAGAGTTTTGGGTTTGAATATTTCGGTATAGGTTGGTGGTCTACTGGCAATCGCTTCTAATTTATATGTACAAAGATGGTCGTGAGTACAATTCCAGGCCCCATCCTTTTTCTTGTACTATGTAGCTGTATCTATCACTATCTTTTTTCATCCACTCTCATTCTATCACACTCAACCTATTCGTTCATAGCAATCTCTAGAACCAGACATGGACATGGAACCATTCCTACGCTCCCATCTTTCCATCATTATAGCACGTCAAATTATGGTGGCAATAGAAGAATGCAACATCTTTTGTTGTAAATTATGGATTGTTTTATTCGACTATTGCCTTATTACCCTATTGTATAAGTTAGGTTTTGCGTTTTTTTATCTTTCAAACGTATAAGGTGCTGTTGCGGCTAATTGATTGTAATTTTATTATTTCCAAACATCTAAATATAAGAACAGAGCTCCTAAAAGGCTCTTAAAGTGGTCTAAATTTCCATACTTGAAAATAACAATATGTTCGATGACTGCATAACATTAACCATATCTGCAAAATTGATTACAGGATCGTGAATTTCGAATTCGCACCATCCAAAGGGAGAAGCACTATATTCATGAGTTGTGTTCCATTCAGGCGAAAAGTTTTCCCCGGTTAGTTTACGAATATTTGCACTAGTTTAGCTAGTGCTGTTCCTCATCGCTATAGCCCCCCATCCTCTAGACGAATTCACAATCACTTAGTCGCGTTCGCGTGTGGGTACAAGAGTTGCTGTTAATACAGCGTAAAAAGGCACAATAGAGTAGAGTCGTTTTCCTCCCACACCCCCTCTTTCGCCCTTCGCTTGATCGTTTTCGAAAACGATTTTCTATGCAGCAGTCTGACAAGGATAGCTACCAGGAGAAACAGGGGGAGTGGGTGGTAAAATCGTGTTTATTTTATGCTATCTAAATTTCCATATTCTGCCCGTCCAGCAGTCGAACAGCACTAGCAACGACTGCATCGTGCAACATGGCAATGATAATGGTAATTAAATTTCGAATAATTATTTTGCAGTTTGTGTTTGATTGTGACCACTAGTTCGGCCGCTACTGCCAGTCCGCCCGGTGCAAATAACACTAGTCGAAAAAATTTAAACTCTTCATAAGTATTTTTATAGATAACACTAATCCAAAAATTTGTACGCTCATTAAAATTCGTTCAGGTTATCATCGCTTCCCCTAATATGTTATTCTGTAGAAATAATCTTCCTTTATTTAAAGAACCGTTGGTAGCATAAAATGTAAAGCGTTATCAAACAAAGCAACGTAAATTCATTTTTTATCTTTATTTACGAGATTTTTAACCCAGAATTAGCTCATTTAGGAACAAACGGCTTTGTTTCGCTTCCGAAAGAAGTCGTCACTATAAATTTTAAAGTCATGAGTCACTATCTCGGAGATGGGCTTGATCGCAGGTCCTCAGCGTGAGAGGCGTGTGGCGTGGCTCAGTCGATAGCTAATCAGATTTCGCTCGATCGTCTTCGTCCTTGCGATTTCGGTGAAAAGCTGCAAAGAGGATAATTAATAGATGTGTCCCCCAGAACTACTTCGGGAGACGGGGGCTTCAAATTTTGAACGCCGCCATACTTTAAGCTCTTCGCTTCTGTTTATTGCTTTCTTAAGCTGGCTCCCGCTCGCTCTCTTTGGTCCTCCTGTCTTCCCCCGGCGACGGAGGTTGTCCACTAGTTCCGGTGGGGGAAAACTGCCGCACTGTGGGATCCCGTCTACCGGCGGATATCGCAGGAGAAATGTCACGCGCAGTCTTCGTCTCCGGGTTGCAGATGTAGTCCGACAGTTCCGGTTTGGGGATGACGTCCGCACTGTGGATGCCCTACATACCCGAAGCTCCTCTTCATTCTTCGTCGGCTGGCTTGTCAAGTGCCGAGATCGGTCCGACAATTCCGGTTGGAGGATGGCTTCCGGTTCGTTGGCGCTCCGACGACCTGCAGCCAAGCACTGATCTTTACGCTCCATGTCGCTGCTCTATAGAGTATACTCTCCACATCCGCTGTAGTGCCGACATTATTTGCGTTGCTGTCCTATTCACCGCATTCCATTTATCCGCGTCGTTGCACATCCGTTGGGTAACATTGTCAACGTTTACATCGTCACCATTCTTTTTATCTTCTCTCGTTCCAGACCGAACCGCGGGCATGCAAAAAATATATGTTCCGCAGTTTCCTCCGTGTTGATGTATTCGAGACGGGATGACGAACTTGTGTGACCGAATATGCGCAGATATTGTCTGAAACAACCATGTCCAGACAAAAACTGCGTCAGGTGAAAATTTACTTCACCATGTGGTCTTGTTATCCACATCGACAGACTTGGGATAAGACGATGTGGCCATCTGCCAGTCGTAGTTTGATCCCACTGGTGTTGCCATTTTCTAATGGTGTCAGCACGTTCCCAGGATTCATTCCTCTTGTGTGGCGGTCCGTGTAGCACTCGCGATCTTCCTCGAGAAGAAGGCTGATAGATATCATTCCTGCTATCACACAGACTGCTTCCGATGAAATGGTGCGGTACGAACTTGGAACCCGCATTGCCGTCAATCTGTACGTACTGCTCAGACGAGATCGATTCCTTTCGGTCTTCAGTGCAGTCACCCATGCTGGACCTGCATATCTGAAGATCGATAGTGTGACGCTCGCTAGTAGCCGTTTCTTGCTGCTTTTAATCCCAGAGTCATTTGCCATGATCCGGGATAACGCCGCTATCGCCTTCGACACTTTTTCACAGACATATGCATCACCCCCAGATGCTTAACTTCTTGTTTTGAGTCGATGATGCAATCACCAACCGTAATTCTTGCCTGCTGTACTACCTTACGATTACTGATCATAACCACTTCAGCTTTTTGTCCCGCATCCAACCTTCTATAGTTTCGATCGTCTCGGTGGCGAGTACCTCCACCTCATCTCTTGATTCACCGACTACCAATAGCACCACGTCGTCCGCAAAGCCAACAATCTTTACGCCTCTGGGAAGATTTAATTTCAGGACACCATCGTACATAATACTCCCCAAAGTCAGGCCAAGAATAGAGCCCTGAGTAACGCCCGCCGTAATTTGAATACTTTTTACTCCTTGGTCTGTATTGTATATCAGTAACCGGTTCTGAAAATAGCTCTTCAGAATCCGGCAGATGTACTCAGGTACTCTCATTCTATGCAACGAATCGGCGATTGCTTTTCAGCTAGCGTAGTTGAAAGCGTTCTTCACGTCTAGTGTGATCACCGCACAATAACGGTTTCCTCACCTTTTATGTTTCTAAAATGTCTCCATGGTTTTCACAACAGTTTGGATGGCGTCCACAGTAGACCTTCCTTTCCGGAAGCCGAACTGCGTATTTGACAACCCGTTCTCGTTCTCCGCATACTTCGTAAGCCTGTTCAGGATTACTCTCTCGAGCAGTTTGCTAGACTTATCCAGCAAACATATCGGCCTATATGCTGAAGATTCGCCCAGTAGTGCAAGTATCGGACGAGACAGTTTTGAAGAGACCCGTGTGTGGGTGGTGAAAGTGTCTCTAAGAAAGATTTCCCGTCGAAGATCGTGATAACCACGTGTCGGAGAAGATCAGTGGCTAGTCTGATCCGACCATAGTGAACCACGAAACCACGAAAATCTCTGGGTGGTCTGAGATTCGGTGAGCCAAGTGGTGAGGAAAATTAGGAGCGGAGTTCCCTCAGTGAGAAATTTGTGAGCGGTAGAGATTCGAGAACCACACGGCCGTCGTGCAAGAGCGTGATTGTCGGCAGGCTGCCCGGCGAGCAGAGCGGCGGAAGGACCCCCTTCCCAACATAAATTGTCTTCTTAAATAGGGAAGCCAGGAAGCCTCTGAGAAGAGTCACCAGGTAAGTCGCATGCGTCCTCCTTAGTAAAACCCTAACTTACAGCTTTGTCACAGAGTTCTTGAAGACAAGCTTTTTAGCTAAGCCTGATTTCGCTTTTAGGTGCGGATCTTGCCGCTAGCCTACGTTCCTCTCTTTCAGCGTTATTGCAAGCCCGCTGCATTCTCCTTCTGGCCCGTAGGCAGCTTCCACGAAGATCGGCAATGGTTGAGTTACACCAGTGGGCTGGATGGCGACCGTTAGCTGGTTTTCCAACTCTCGGCATGGTTGCCGGACATCTTGAGCCTCCTGTGACGTGTTTGTTGTCCCCGTTGTTGGCACAGATCAGACATTTTGGTGTTTTTGGCCTTATGGCCTTCTTCTCCACACCTTCTACACAGTTTGCTTCTGTGCCATTGGCAGAGGGTCTGGCCGTGCAATATGACCAAACCCGAGACACTTAACGTTCAGATACACTAATCGGACAAACCGACCAGCCTACGCTGATCTTGTCGCTGCGTTAACAGGCAGCCTGACCAAGGCGACTTGCATCCCACTGGAGCCTTTTTATTGGAAGTACACAAAGACAATTCCAAACTCCAGGATAGCTTATTAAAAGCACAAAGCATTCTCCATTCTCCATTCTCGGCAGACAGCTACTGACAGATAGCTCAACTAGCAACTGCTCTTCCTTTATTACATCCAGGTATCTACAATTCATTTTTTACCAGTAAGCATAGCATACCTGTATATTCTAGCATATCAAACCTGTATATTCTACCTACGGGTGCGACACTACCATCCCAACACTTTTGTCATGCGAATTGTCATTGGAACGTTACCTAATGCGCACTGCTGCTGCATGGCTAACCTCAGATCTTCCTCCGTTGAAATCACGTCCATATTTTTACATTCGAGAGTCGCTTCCGGACACACAGCTCTTACTTCCACCTTATCCCCCATGGCTTTTTAGGCTAGCTCTTTATAGAAAAAGCTGCTTGCCTTTGACTCCTTTCTTAACTCGAGGATCATCTAACCGTTCAGGGTACGTCTGATTTTTTGAACGTCTTCTCCTAGCGCTTTGAGATCTGGATTCGACCGCGTAGCACGCAAAATCTCCATGTACGAATCGTCACTTGCTTTAAGAATGTGCGCTTCGCCCTTGTTCCGCCCCTTAATGGACACACGATTTTCAGATGGGTTCTTTTTACTCGTCTTCTCTTTTTTCTTTCCCCCAGTTCCGGGGGTGTCCTTGTGCTTTTTTGGGTCACCTGGTCTAACATCTTCTGTTGACGCTCTTGTCCTTTTTGGCGTGAAGAAGGGCATTATTTGCACGCTACTGACATTTTTGTGCGACACTGTTACAGTACTCGTTTCCACTTTTCGCGATGCAAAGGCTCGCATTGCTTCTAACGCGGACTTGGTCACCGCAAGCTCTTTTTCGGCTGTACCAGCCCTCGCCTCCATGGTTTTCCATTCTTTGACGGCCGCTCCAAGGGCGTCTTGGATCTTCGTCACCAACAGTTTGATGTCTTTGTACACATTGCTTCTTTTGTCGACATACTCGTGCAGCTCCTCCACAAGTTTTTCGCTGTAACTACCTTCGGTAGTTTTGGTACTTTCGATTACATACTATACTGCTCCTGTTGCTGCACGTTAATTTGCTCCTGCTAGCCCTCGTGCTGCTGATGCGCATGTTGGGTTTGAAGCGTTGGTGATCTTACCAACCCGCTACTGGCAAACGGATTTACCGCGCCTTCTCCGACCGCTATCGTTAACCGCCGTACGTAGTCGCCTTTCATTTTCATTTCGACGAGGAGTGCCAGGAGGTTTTAGAGGAGAAGAATGCAGCGCGGGCTGCAATGCTGCAGCATGGTACGCGGCAAAACGTGGAGCGATAAAGACTGAAGCGGAAACAGCAAACCCACCTATTCCGGGACAAAAAGAGCCACCTGGAAGAGGTGGAATGCCAAGAGATGGAGTTGCTGTACCGTTCTCAAAAAACGCGTAAGTTCTATCAGAAGCTCAACACATCCCGCAAAGGCTTCGTGCCGCGAGCTGAGATGTGTCAGGATAAGGATGGGAGCATCTTGACGGACGGACGCGTGGTGATCGAAAGGTCGAAGCAGTACTACGATGAACACCTGAATGGCGCAGAGAACACAGGCACAGAATGTCAGGACAGCGAAGGCGATGGCTACGTCAGCACAGTGGATAGCGGAAACCAACCAGCTCCCACGATGGGGGAAGTTAAGGATGCCATTCAACAGCTCAAGAACAACAAGGCCGCTGGCAAGGATGGTATCGAAGCCGAATTCATCAAGATGGGCCCGGATAGGTTGGCAGCTTGTCTACATCGGCTGATAGTCAGAATCTGGGAAACGGAACAGCTACCGGAGAAGTGGAACCAAGGCGTTATATGCCCTATCTACAAAAAGGGCGACAAACTGGAGTGTGAAAATTATCTTGCAATCACCATCCTAAACGCCGCCTACAAAGTGCTATCCCAGATTCTCTTCCGTCGTCTATCACCTATAGCAAACGAGTTCGTGGGAAGGTATCAAGCAGGTTTCATCGACGGCCGCTCGACAACGGACCAGATCTTTTCCGTGCGGCAAATCCTCCAGAAATGCTGTGAGTACCAGGTCCCTACGCACCATCTGTTCATCGATTTCAAGGCGGCATACGATAGTATGACAGCGAGAACAGCTTTCCCGGGAAGCTCACAAGATTGATCAGAGCAACGATGGACGGTGTGCAAAACTGAGTGAAGATCTCGGGCGAACACTCCAGTTCGTTTGAGTCTCGGCGGGAACTACGACAGGGCGACGTACTTTCGTGCCTGTTGTTCAATGTTGCGCTTGAAGGTGTCATGCGGAGAGCCGGACCTAACAGTCGAGGCACGATTTTAACGAGATCCGGACAATTTGTTTGCTTCGCGGACAACATGGATATTATTGGGAGAAAATTTAAAACGGTGGCGGATTTGTTCACCCGCCTAAAACGCGAAGCTAATGGTGAATGCGTTGAAAACAAAGTACATGCTGGTTGGCGGAACTGAGCGCGACAAGGCCCGCCTAGGAAGCAGTGTCATGATAGACGGGGATACCTTCGAGGTGGTGGACGAGTTCGTCTACCTCGGATCCTTGTTGACGGCTGACAACAATGTTAGTCGGGAAATACGAAGGCGCATCATCAGCGGAAGTCATGCCTACTATGGGCTCCAGAAGAAACTGCGGTCAAGAAAAATTCACCCCCGCACCAAATGCACAATGCACAAAACGCTCATAAGACCGGTAGTCCTCTATGGGCATGAGACGTGGACTATGCTCGAAGAGGACTTGCAAGCTCTTGGGGTTTTCGAACGCCGAGTGCTAAGGACGATCTTCGGCGGCGTACAGGAGAACGGCGTGTGGCGGCGAAGGATGAACCACGAGCTCGCTCAACTCTACGGCGAACCCAGTATCGTGAAGGTAGCTAAAGCTGGAAGGATACGCTGGGCAGGGCATGTTGCAAGAATGCCGGACAACAACCCTGTCAAAATGGTGTTTGCTACGAATCCGGTCGGAACAAGAAGGCGTGGGGTGCAGCGAGCTAGGAGGATTGACAAGGTGCACCAGGACCTGGAGAGCGTAGGTCACAGTCGAGGATGGAGAGAAGCGACCACGAACCGAGTGAATTGGCGAAATATTGTTTGTGAGGTTTTATCAAAATAATTGATGTTTTGATTAAGTAAGTAAGTAAGCATTTTTGGTGTACAGGTGGACGAACCATAACAGTTTTCACAAAATTACACTAGGAAAATGACACTAGGTAAGGTGGAATAATCGCCGTAGTGAAACAATTTAAGTTTGATACGATGAATAATAGCGCTTACGACGAAGTGGATGAAAACCATATCAGAGTAAATTTACCCTACCAGTATGGGGTGTTTTCTGTCGGATTTTGACAAGATCATCAAAGGAACTTCCATGTTGAACACTTACAAAGATACTTGGTAGATTTCTGGATCAATGCTCAGTGGGCTCCTCAAAAAAAAAAATCAGCAGAATTCTTGCAATACCTGTGATTACATTTATTTTTAACACACAAGCCAATCTACTACAAATTTGTGTTATGTTTTGTGTTGGACGGAAAAATCACCTAAACCATAACCTTCGGAGAGCTTGGAAACAGTAGAATTTTTAGTTTACTCAACACAAAACCGAGCAAAATGTCACTTATACTCGTTTGCGTTTAGACCCATAAAGTATATCTGTTAAATTATTCTGAGATCTTTGAAAGTGTCTGTATTGGTTATAATACCACCAATTTTTGTGGGTCCTCGAGATGCTGGTAGAACTTCAAAGAGGGACCCGGCTTTTTCAAGGTTGGAAACCACTGTCGTAGCATCTTATATAAGCATGTTGTTTGTGGAATAAGGTAAGAAACCACAATGTTCATAGTCTAGAAAACGGCTGTGAACCTTTTGTAGATGCAATAATTGGATACACTAGACTAGAGTATCGATGCGTGATCTAAATAAGTATCATTCATCCACTTTAGTTGCCGAGCCCAAATAAGGGCTGCGCTTTTGAGAGTTTTATGGGGACAAGCTATTTTCTTCAATCGGTAGAAATAACGGTATCTTTTTTTTTAAATAAACTCACTGAAAAATGGCAAAGAATGATAATTGTATAAAATGGCTACATTATTATTTCTTGAAAGTAAAGGAGTAAAACGACATGACCTAAACATAGGACATGGAAAAAACAAAGAAAACTGGTCGAAGATTTTCATCCCGAAAAAAAAACATATAAAAGCATTGATTTGGTAAGCATAGATAATCATCTTTTGCTGAACAAAAAGTTCAATTTCAATGAAAGTGTGTAATATTGTGAACAGAACACTAAAAATCTAAACTCGTCTAAAAAATTGTACGTGTTTCGAATATTCTAAGAATGGATTCAAAATCAGCGTGATAAAATCTCTTAAACTCATTGCGAATGGTCGAAGTGAGTAAAAACTGCTGCCTAGTGTAACACAAAACGCTTGTGTCTGGGGGCGATGGTGGTCGGTCAGAGGTCAGAAGATCGTTTGCTGTATTATTTGTGAATTAGTCTTTTGATATGGTGTGGCTTTTGAATAACGACCAACAATGGATGGTTATATCAAGGGCACTCTGTGCTTGACGTGAAATTACAGCAATGCAATTTAGAAAATTGGCAGTTTATTTCGTAATAGAAGATTCTCTTTTAAACTAAACATGAACTTACACAAAATGCTCCGTTATTCATTAGGCTAATTACAAATTTATTTCCACTCTAAATTCAGTAGCTTTATCACGCAGACACTCACACACGCGCGCGCATTCCAACAGATGTACAAAAGTTATAATGGGAATTTTCCACCATAGCGAACGACTTGTGCTAAGTTTTCCTGCTCCCACAAAATAACCACCACCACTATCATCATCATCATCACCATTGCAAAGTACATAGCTCCATAATTGAATAGAGAGAAAGATATGCACGTTAATGAGCGAATTAAAATGCACTTAACATTCGTATTCATAATTTGCTCGGCTTTTTTCTTCTGTGTGCGTTACTGCCAGTCAATGCACAATGGTAGCAAAATAAATTAAGTTTGGCCATAACTACTTATTTCGCCTTAATTGAAGAAATCTCAATTCTCACAATCTCAATTTGCTATATGGAGTTTTTATTATTTCAGAAAGGGCATTTCACATAATACGTATTTTTTTGAATCGTTTATAGAAAACTGTTTTAAATTTAGTTTAAATTTGATCGAGTTTTATTAAAATTTACATAAGAGATAAGTGCAATGAATTAATTAAGTATAAAAAGTATCGTCAAAATATGCGTAATATATTGATTTTTTTAAACTTTAACTTCAAAAACAAAAAAAAAAAGGATCTCTTCGTAATGGAAATTTCTTGACTTCTCTGGAAATAGAGTATCATCGCACCTGCCACACGATATACGAATTCGAAAATGGCAACTTTGACAAGGAAAGCTCTCAGTTAATAACTGTGGAGCTGAGAAGCAGGCTCTATCCCAATGGGGACGTTATTCGAAGAAGAAGAAGATGGTAAAACAATAAGGAATATGAAAATTTCATAATCATATTGATAGTTTTGCCCGCCATTAAGTATGAGTCGTGAATATTGTGCAGTGGTAAGTTTTTTATCCGCCAAAACTCCGCCAGCATGCGGTTTTCGAAACGGAGGCAACCCGCATTGACTTGGCCACCGGGAATGCTTCCACGAAGGATCATAAATGGCCAACTAGTGGGAAAGTGTTAATTATGAGTGCTTTTCAGAGTCGGTAAAGCACCGAAAGCTGCATACTGCTGCAACTCATGCTCGCATCGCTGCCAGACAGCAGTCGAGGATTCGAGTTGGCATCATTTTCTTTCTGGCAAATTGCTCCACGAGTCAATAAAACTGATTCGCGATGTAATTTCTAATTAGCAATTAGCAATTCGTTTATTGTCGATGTAGTTCGTAGATGCGGCCTTGTTCGAAATTTAATTTGATGTCGTTACATCGTTTTTGTGTCCGTGTCGTCTGGCTCGCTTCTGGTTTTCACAATCGCAATCGTTAATCGGGAACTTAATCAAATTTAGTTGTCAGTGGGTTGCCTTTTCAGTTCATTTGTTAATGATTTTTTGGAACGCAGTCGCAGAATTTAATTTGCCCTTCTTTGACATTATCAAAATTGCCCTAAGGTATGCTAATAATTTGAATGTTGCATGTGGATATATAGAGCTTGAACCTTAGCTTGATTGGTCGCCCGTGGTTGCTACTCCAGTATCGCCAGATCAGCTGCACTTACACAAAGAACCAATCAGCTGACTGCTTAGGACTAATAGACACTCTCAGTGTATAAGTGCTGTTGATCTTCTATGTTTAGGCAACAATGGCGCCTGGCACGTCAAAATACGGACCATTGAGTGAAAGGGGGAGGAAATAATGATACATGATACGGCACCTACGCCAGTTTTTGCAGGAAGGTGTAGAGCTGGTATTATTATTTTGACAGAGATGCTTGCTGTTTGGTTAGCAGACTGCCTATGTATCGGGCAAAAGGAATAGCGTGCTATAATTATGGAAGAATGGAAGCGTAGGGAAACGGTTGTTTTGTCCGTATGAACGAATAGATCAACTGTGATAGATCAAGAGTGGAAAGACAGAAGCAAGTGAAAGATTCAACTACAAAGTACCAAGAAAAGCACGGGCTTAGGATTGAAGTCATAAAACGTTTCATCATTCCTCAACAGTTATCCTAGGTTTTTGCCAAGGTCATCTGTTGTCCACTTAAGAATCTTGCCAGAAATCTCTCGAACAATTGTCTTTGAAGCTCATCATGAACTTTTAAAAATTATTTTTTTATTAAATGGAAAAGATTTGAACAAAAACTCCCGTCAGATTTTTTAAGACATTTCCAAGAGTACTTCGAGAATCATCCCAAAATATTCTACATGATTTTATTTATTCGGGTGAGATATTTTTCAAAGGTAAGTTTCGTAACAACTAACAACAGCGTAACATCTGCAAGATGCTTTGTAAATTTTAAGAAACTTGCAAAATGGCAGAATAAGGACTGTTCATTTTATAAAGTGGACACTTTGGACATGCAATATCTTTTTAATTTATCAATGAAATCGAAATCGGTTTTCTGTACATCGTTCGACTAATATTGTACAATGATGTGGTAATAAAAAAGTTACTAAAATAATATGATTTCACACTAATAAGGCGCAACGTTTAGAACGGTCGATTTTTGGAGGTTATCAAAATCAAGGATTATTAAAAATCGGCAGGAAAATCCGACAATTTATATTTTTATTTTCAAAAAATGGTTGTACTTAGAAAGCATCATCAATTAGAAGCTTGCTAAAAAATATCAAGTTATTTTTAGAGAAGCAATTTTGCAGATATCATAATATCATTTTTTATCAATTTTTTTTAAAGAAAAATATCTTAAATTTAAATGGAACTGATATGAGTAGAATTTTAAGGTTTAAAGTACGTCCAGACGGAAGTAATAATAAAGTATTTATAATAAAAATAACTTACGCCTTCATAGAGTTGCTGATTTAGTCCCCACGTCATATTTTAAGCACAATAGAAAAGCAAATAATTTATTTTCAGTAGACCACTCAAAGCACAAAATCATCAATATTGGGAACACTGCTTGAATTAAATCAAATTTATTTTGCATGTATTATTTTCAGAATATGTTATTCTGAGACTACCTATCAAAATATTTTGAGAAAAACGCTTACAGTTTGCTCTAGATCGATAAACATGCGTATATAATTTTAAAAGTATGGGATTTTTCAATAAAACGACCATAAAGAGTAAATTTGGTACCCAAGAATGCGGTTAAAACTCAAGATTTTGCTTTTTTGTACATATATAGTTTCTTTAGTAATCTAAACCAGTTTTGAACACGCTTATTACTTTACTTTTTTGCTGGTAGTAAAAAGATGGTGTATCAGCAAATTTGACCATAAGGAATAGATCACTAAAGTGACTCAGCGTCAGGAACTGATGGAATATTATTGATGTTTTTAAAAGCTCTACCTTAAGTTGAATAGTAAAGGATACCAATATACAATTTGTTCATTAAATTTAGGATTTTTTTCATGCGAAAAATAATGCTTAAACTTGATGAACAGTTTTTCTTAGGAGTTTTTGCAAAAACTATTTAGTTCTTCAACCGAAAGCATTTTGTAAGTTTCTGTATTTTCATAACATTGTAGAATAATAGTTGAACGATACACAGAAAACCGTTTACGATTTGATCAATAAATAAAAAAGATATAGCATAAACAAGCTGTCCACTTTATAAAATGAACAGTTCTTAAGTTTAAAATTTCGCTAGGAACTCTTCAAAAATCTTGTCCGATATCTGTCAAGAATCTTTGCAGGATTTGTGAAGAATCATTACGAACTCACGACTCCCTGTTATCTAGATAGGGTGCGTTACCCCTGATGGCCCGAAGAAGAAAGAGACAAAGTTTTGGCCAACCATGTGCGTGTCGGCCACTGTGGTATAAGTGCTGCCCGATTGGGTGGCGCGTGTTGTTTGCTGTCAGTTACCAAGTGCAGTGACATTATCTAAACACACTAAATCTCGCAATAACTTGTGATCTCGCCCTAAAAGCCATTGGTAACCAAGTTACATACGGCTTGTTGATGCCGAGCAAATGAGAGAGCAGATCTTCCTCTCTATCCCAGTGGTAATAGTTTCCATCCTGGTCCATTAATTTATTTAGAAACTAGAGGCTACACACTTGGTTACCAATGGCGTTTTGGGCGAGATCACAAGTTATGCCAGAAATGTAAGGTGCTAATTATTCAACATACACCACACAAGAATCGTGATAAGAAATCACACACGTGTGAAAAATTTGGATCATGCCATAGACTTCAAAAAACGATATGCTGCGTCGGAAAATGGTTTATTGATTCTTGGTTTCAAATTATTGATAAAATTGCTTGGGCGGATGGCCTTAACCCGTCTTTCGCTACATCGAAATATACTCCTCTAAATTTGAGCCGAATGTTTTAGCTATATAAGCTTAAATTCGTCATTTTACAAGCAATTTCCACCCGTTGGGCACTGATGTCATTAAAATTTAATTTATGCTAAAATTTTCCATAAACTTGTAAAAAATTGACCATAATTTTATGATAAAAAAAACCAATTTCAAAAACATTAAGTTTTTCTGTCCGTTTTCTCGACAAAATATCGTATTATCAGTTCTAATCATTCTAATGAAGTCGTTGGTTGAAATTATCGCCAATTTCATAATATAACAAAGGTGTGTTTGTTCACTCAAGCGCTTTTTTTTGAGTGAGAAAACTTTCAGAAACCTCCGGAAGAATTCCTAAGAGTGTTTGAAATTAAGCTCTTCAAAATGTTTGGCTAAATTTCTAAACGAATCCTACGAATAGTATACATGCTGATGCGAAAAATGTACATTTGTAAGGCTCCAATTCTTGCGTAACTTCAACGTGGCATTACGTTTGGTAGAATTTGAATTCAAACGGCTGTTTTGGTGTTTTGAAATAGGGGTGGGCGTTTTGCCCCCAGAGCTGATTAAAGTTTAGGTCTTCAATAAGCTTTTTGAGGGCAAATTTAACATATGTTTTGAGCGTAATACAAACTACGACAGTGCACAAGTTGGCTCTCAGCAATAGTTTCAGAAATTTGATTATATATCGACCTAAAATATGACATTGAAAATCGCACAAAATTGCAACGAAAACAGCGAAAAACGTTTTTATACGATTTTATCGATTTGGTTGCGAAAAATACATAAAAACATATTAGAAAAAGCATTTTTATCCATTTTCTATGATCTAGGGTGAAAAAAAGTATTCTAAAATACATCGTTCGTCCAAATCGATGGTGGCGCGTTTTGCCCCCTATGGGCATATTACCCCCAGTTCCCCTATACTGGGCCACTCTAAACCATCGAGTCCGACTGCATCTACGCCAGTTCATGCGGGAGTGTATGGGTTGCGGATAAGATATGGTAGAGAGGTTTCTGGTACGGTCTGCTTTCCGGTTAGCTGTCTACCTAAGGGTCAGGCGTAAGGAAACAGTTTCTTGTACATGTTTGGTGCTAGCCATGGTTGACAAGTGATTTTTCAAAAAATCAGGAAGATTTTGAAAATTTTGTTTTCAAAAGTCTGTATCTCCTATGTCGTATATGGAGAACCCTACAAATTCATTAAAAAAACGTTATCTGGATCTTTCACATTTTCGTAAAGTGGGGCCTCAAAAATCTGAGTGGAAAATATAAGCAAGCGAAAGATCCAATTACAAAACACGAGGAAAGGGACGGGCCTGGCATTGAACCCACGATTATCTGCTTGAGAAACAAAAATCGGCAGCCATTAAACCATTAACTCCACCATTGCTGGGCAGGAGGCTAAGGATCACACGATGGGGTCTATTTCATTTCTGCAGGTTCGCGAGAAATCAATAATACGCCATGCCCAGCATTTATTGTGCTTTTTCAGTTAAACGAACAGAAGTACATTTTTAAAAACTCTTTTTTAATCATAATCTGATAAAAAAATTAGTTTTCTATCGAATAGTAAAAATAGCCATCCGTTTTCATTTTTCTGGAGTTTCAAATCCATTTTCAAAAAATGCGTGCTGTATGCATTTTTTTACGAGATAAAACGCGCTACCTGCACGGTGTCTCTGGTAGAAAACATTAATATAAAAAAATCAGTATCGCTGAAACACCCACCAAATGAAAGCTTAGGCTTTCCCCTTTCATTTGAGACCGGTTTGAAAATGTTCTATCGGGGGGTCCTGAACATTTATTTTTTTTAATTTTAGTAAGAGATAGGTACCATAGGTGATCTTCTTCCACCGATAGTGGAATAGGGGATACAATGAATCGCTTGTACCATATGATGACAACTCAATCGAACCGTAGAAGGCCATGACAAATATTTCCGGACAAACATTTGAAAAGGTGTCGAGAGGTCTTGAGCCTTTTTTTTTCATAAACATTGATGTTGAACCCTTTTTAGCTCGCCCACGCAAACTGAAACCACTACCAGAAAGATGAGTGTTAACTTTTCCTGATAGTGGTATTGGTGAGCGTGATCGAGTTGATTTGGGCTCAACAGCGTCTTACAAAGCCATTGTTTTACAATGTCGATGTGCCCTTTTCAAATGTTTGTCCATATTTCCATAAAACAAGCTTGTTTTTGTTTTGGAAGTGTTGCCGTTTAGTTGATTATAAATTTAGCAAATAGTAAAATTGTATATTTTCAATCAAAATTTACTTAATTATACAAAACTAAATTGTTTCCGAATAGTATTTAAATATTGTATTGAAAACAATGTTTAGAAATTCAAAAGATGTTCAATTAATTCGCTCCCAAGACGACAATTCGTCCGGTGGGGTGTGCTGCTGTCGTCATGATGATGGTTGACGAGAGCAATGTCAAACTCATTCATGGTTTCAAAACATTCGGAACAAAATATTTATTTTCACCGCTTAAGTAGAATAATGTATGAAATAGAATGAAATTCATTGGTAGAAAATTCATTTCTCTACCCAATGGTATTTTTAGAGGCAGCGGATGTTTCGAAACGTGTTTTATTCAAGTGCAAAAATCGCTCAGGCGAAAGTTCCAATGAAACTAACTTCACATATTCTGGTTTTCCAACCTCAAACTAGTGCTCCTACCAGCTGGATCTCATTTTTTATGAAAGTAGTGGAATAATATAAAAAACAAACGTATGTAGAATATAGAGAATGGATATTCCTACCTTTTCCGCCTAACTGTTTCACTGTGAACCGTCTCATATCAGGAAAATAAAACATTTTTCCCCACAGCGGCATGTGATGGATGCGTGAAAAATCAAATCTCTCATCATCTGACTAGTTGCGCTACCAAAGTATAGATGGCTAACAGCAGGCTATAACCCTTATTTAGATTCAGTTGTATGCTATCGTCTTAAAGTTCAAATATATTTTCATAAGATATTGTCGTACCGCCACCAAACCGGATCGCGCCAGTGAGACTCGCGACGCGCCTCAACTCGCGCGATTTTGAAATCAGTTTTTTAGTGTGGCGCTGCATTCTTACGATTTTTATGAACACAGCGCACTATTCACATATTAGCTGCGACGCACGGGGCCCGAGAAAACAATAATTATAAATAAATGTTGGTCTTGTTTTCTACCGGATACATAATATTGCTTTTTACAATTAGTAATAAACAAAGCGTTTGAGAAAACATTTACTCATGAATCATTACATTACAAATGGTTTCACAGATTGAACAAACAATTAAATTGGCAACAATGGTAGGGAAATCGGCTGAAAAGTAATAACCCTGCATTGCTTAAGTTGTCGCGTTCTAAGGTGGTATAGCGAAAAATAGGTGCTTGTGTCGCGTGATAAGTTTATACACGTATTGTTTTGGGTCAACATTTTGGTTTGCTGATTAGAGGTATGACTGTTAATAACTATAACAAATATAGCCCTATTTCACACCTCTCAATAAATATACTACACTCTGTCAGGAAACCTGAAACATGAAACCGAAAAGCTACGAGGACAACCGTTCAAAGATTTTGAACCATTCGAAGATTGTGTTTAAAGAATCTGTGTCTGCAATCGTTATCAGCAATAGTGGTTGATATTATTGAACATCACATTCTTCACGACATCAGGATTAAATCCTGGTAAAATATATCGAGCTTGCACGTTGCAGGTTTATTCGTTCAGTAACCAATTTAAACTTTTGAATATAGCACTGTTTTAATATAAATACAATTTAAAACCAACCACACGAAGCATGTAATGATGCGAAAACAAAAATCTCACCAAAATTAAAGGGAAAACGTGGTAGACACAGTACTACCGATAATGCAAAAAGAAAAATTCAAAATCAACAGACTTAACCAACCAATTCAGGGGTTTTTAGAGGTAAGGGGTCATGCACAAATTACGTCACGCTCCAAGGGGGGGGAGGGGGTCGAGCCAAGCGTGACAAGCCTTACAAAATTTTCGAAGGATCCATACAAAAAGTGTGACAAAGGGGGGGGGGGAGGGGGTCGAAAAAATTGATATTTAGCGTAACATAATTTGTGTACCATCCCTAACACATCTACACTTTGATTTGAACGATAATTCAGAAACTGTATTAAAATCTGTATACCTCTGAGATGAGCCAGCCTCGGGCTGCAAATCTCGTTAATAAAGATAATAACAATTATAATTAAAACCTGTATTATATTGTAGTAACGTTCAGGGGTTAGTTGATTATGTGACGTCCAAAACGGGGGTTGGCCTAGGCAGCTCGATCTGCAAGCGATGGAGGAGGGTCCCTGTCGATTATCGAGCATAATTCCGACATCATCGGGTCTCAAGGCCGATGTAAAGATACTGGCGTAAAACTGCTGCTTACTGTTGCTTCTTGCGTTCAAAAAAAAATGGCAATATTGAGAAAATCTGGAAGACACTGTTGCTCTGCGTTATAATGGGAGATAGTTCAATATTTCCTTGCCCATACTGTACCACACAATGTAGCTGGTCATCCACGAATAGTTGGTCACATACGCAAGATGTCCGCGAAATGGAAAAGTCTCGACTCGGACCAACAGTGGAGCAGTTCTTCAATTGTACTGACGATCTACTGCTCAATGGATCACCCGACGACAAAAAAAATCCTTGCATATAGCACTAGGTATTGTAAATGCAATTTACAAAAAAAAGTTTAATTCATTGATCCAAATAATGTTAAGAAATGGGTAAGCATCAGCAGTTTGATTGTGTGATTCATAGAGATGACCTTAGAATTAATTCGTTTATCATAGGTGAGGATCATCAGTTGCCAACGCCACAGCAAATATGGATTCACTAGCTGAAACTGTCAGAAGCTATTTAAAAAATCGGCATGTTTTGTAAGTGAAATGGGATCTCAGTTTGCTAGCAACTGCAATTTATTGTACTGTTCTGTAAATTATCTTTTTTCAATGAAAAAATGTATTTCAGGCGCTTGATCATTTTGATCAGGTACATAAAAGTTGTTTTCAAACGAGTATGGCTGATGATTTTGCAGAAAAGCTTGAGAACTTTTCAAAAACGTGGATTGAAGCAGGCTTACGCAATAGCTCGAAGTTCCATATTTGCGCTATCATATCTTGGAGTTTTATAAAATCACAAAAAGTGGTTTGAGCAAACACGGGAAACGACCCAGTGAAACCGTGCATTTCGATTTTCAAGTTGCTTAAAATCACATTAAGGTTCCGGAGAACTCCGAAGCATATGATCGACAGCTTCTTCGAGCTGTAGTAATGTACAATAGTGAGCATTTGTAAACCGTATTAACCGTATTTAATTTATCGATATATCGTGTTTGTATTGGTTTAAATGAAATGGTATAATGCTTTTTATTAATTGGTTAACTATTCGTAGTAATAGTTCTCATGGCTACCTAGATAAACATGGAAGAAAATGACTGTATGAGCCATAATTTAGAAATCAGTAATGAGAAAACGGCATTGTACTGTTTTGAAAAAAATGTTCAGGACCCCCCGATAGAACATTTCCAAACCGGTCTCAAATGAAAGGGGAAAGCCTAAGCTTTCATTTGGTGGGCGTTTTAGCGATACTGATTTTTTTATATTAATGTTGTTCTACCAGAGACACCGTGCCTGAGCTTGTATATGCATACATAACGGCGTTCGATCAGATGTTATAGTTCAATTATAGTACCTATACATGCTGATACGAAAAATGCGCATTTGTAAGGTTCAAATTTGCACGTAACTACTGCCTGTCATCCCGACTAGGGTTGTCGCAAATTAATCGATTATTTCGATTAATCGATTAATCGACTCACTAATCGATTAATTTTTCATCGATACCTGGCTCACCCAATAATCGAGATAATCGATTAACTGAAATCGATTATTTGTCGATTTTCTGTCAAAAATATGTCCAATTCAAGCTACGGTGATGTTATCCTGTAAAATACTGTGTTGTGTAAGGTTGTGTATGAAAATTTATTGCATAAACAATCATAACTCTGGGCATTAATCTCAAATTGACGTATTCCAAAATCATCGGTGCGAAAATTTTGTTTAGATAAACACAGTCCTATATTTCTATACTGCCATGAATCGGAAGTCAGTCCCATCTGATTTTTTGTCAAATTTGAGTTTATACAAGTTTCCAACAAATATTCATATCATCTTTCAGCTACACTAACGAGGCTACATAATTTGTTCGGTAGATAAAATAAAAAAAAACTCTAAGTCGAGTTGTCCCATAATGAAATAAAAACTCATTACAATTAAATGATGATTAAATGATCACCTTAATATTTATCTCAAAAAGGTATCAGAATGATAATCAAATTGTGAAAGTTTCATTGGTATCCAAACATGTTTCAATCTTCTGAACTTTTTTTCAGTATTCGTTTTGGATGGATGGATGGGATCCACTTGCGATTCTCATTATGTCATGGGGCCTTCCTTAGCCGAGTGGCTAGAGTCCGCGGCTACAGAGCAAAGCCATGCTGAAGGTGTCTGGGTTCGATTCCCGGTCGGTATAGGATCTTTTCGTAATGGAAATTTCCCTAACTTCCCTGGGCATAGAGTATCACCGTACCTGCCACGCGATATACGGATGCAAAAATGGCAACTTTGGTAATGAAAACTCTCAGTTAATAACTGTGGAAGTTCTCATAAGAACACTAAGCTGAGAAGTAGGTTCTGTCCTAGTGAGGACGCAATGCCAAGAAGAAGAAGACCTGCAGCCATCTCTGAAAAAAATCAGAAGGATGCCCATAAGTAATCTCTAAAAGTTCTACTGGAGCAACTTATAAAGGAATCCCTGGATGAATTAGTTGAATACTTGCAGTAATTTTTAGAGGAAACCGTAAAGAAATTCATAGTAACATCCGAAGAAGAAAATCTGTAGCACCAAAAAAGAAACGACTCGAATAATTTCAAGCATTATTCTTAAGAAACCTCTGATCCATCTATCTGTACAAAAAATCGCAAAGGAAATAACTGAAAAAATCTCCTGAGAAATTCTGAAGCATCGTCTGGAATAATCTCTCGAGAAATCCCTGGAATATTTCCAAAAGAAATTGCTTTAAAAATTGACAAAGGCATTTCTGGAGGGGTTTCATGAGGAACCCGTGTGAATTTATTTATTTATTTATTTCGTCAATCAAAAGTAGACTTTATGTTAACACTCAAATCTATATACTACTATATCTTACAGAGTTAAAGTATATTCTTAGGTTACTACGCGACATTGTTAAGTCTGTTGTTTCGCAATGTTGATTGTATAAACTCGTCATTCGATTTAGAGGAGACAATTTTGCATGATCAGTTCAACGGTGATTGATTGAAAATAAGTTACGATTCCTCAATTACCGAGAAGGAGTATAAAAATTTAAACTGCTTGATTAGGTTAGGAGAATCACTACGCTGCGAAACAATATCGTTCACGAATGAAACCATGGCGAATTCACGACGCTTTTTCAATATCAGAATATCAATGAGCATCTTGATTTATAAGATGGAAGAGGGAAGAAAGTCCAGCCCAATTTGCGAAGAGCATATAACATAAATTACTTTTGAACTGATTTAAGACGTTCTTCATGCGTCTTCATAAAAGGAGATCATACAATACTACAATGCTCTAATATAGACCTCACGTAAGCAACGTACAAAGTTTTGATAGTGTAATGGATCATTGAAGTTGAAACCGAAGCGTTTGATAAATCCGATCATATTTGTTGCTTTATATATAATGGTGTTGTAATGATCTATAAATGTGAGTTTTGAGTCTAAAATTACACCTAAATATCTGACCCTTTCGCACTTTCCAACGATTTGATTTCCTAAAATGACAGTTGTTTCTTGTGGGTTTCGCTTTCTGCTAAAAGTAATAAGATCAATTTGTTTAACATTTAACTGAAGTAGGCTTTTACTACACCATTCATCAAGGTTAAATATTTCACTCAGATAGATTTCAATGTCGTTGGCATACATGATTTCCATGAATAACTTCATACTGTTTTACTGGGTGAAACTCATGAGAATTTCTAGAGAACTCCCTGAAGGAGACCCTGTGAAATTTTTTTAAAGGAATTCGTGAGGAATCTTGAGAGAAATTCTGGGAGAAATTTCTGAAAAAAAAGCCTGGAGGAGCCTGAGAGAAAATTCCTAAATAATCCCCGAAGAAATATCTGGTCCCACTTACCCCAGGAATAAAGATATTTTGGGGTAAGATCGACTACATAAATTTTCATATGATACGAAAACAAAATACCTGTTTATCGTAAGCTAGAATCTCGTCTTTTAAGAAACGTTGTTGTAGAGAAACCATGTTAGTAGTGTGCGCACTCATTTTTAAGGGTATTCAAATCATTGTGTACAATAAGAGTCATAAAAAGTTGAAAAAATGGCATTTTTCATCATTGGCATAAATCAATATATTTTTTTTTTTTTCATTGAAAACGTTATAGAAGATTTGACTGGATTGTTCAAACCATTTGATATTCGCTCAAAAACTAAACATAAAGTACTCATATCACGACATAACAATAAATCTAATATTACCAAATAATTTTATGCACTTTACACTAATACACGGTAATAAATAATATTAAAAGTCCATACACCATGCATTTGTGTTTCGACTGAAACACAATTAAAATTATAATTTGTATAAAATCTCATTTCCCATACGATGAAATACATCATACTAATAGTATCTACAACGAACACTTGAAATTACGAAAAAATTGATACCCTAACGTTAAAATGAATAATATGAATTTTTGACGTTTCTACTGAGAGTGTTAAAAATTTCATTATTAAACATAATTCACGTGATTTTGACTACATAAACAAAGTTTTTCAAATTGCTTTGTGACAAGAAATTACTTCATTTCACCAGTTTCATCTTATTCTGCCAACAAAACAATAATTTGTGCAAATTGTAGGAATATTCTGTAGGAATCGGTATATTTTCACGGTGAATGGAGGCCGCACGGTTGCTCCCATACAGGCCTGAGTGAAAGACAAAAACTAAAACTCGCACAGTTTAGCGAATACTTAAAGATATATTTTTTTTTGTCAGTATACTCGAAAACATATTTATTTCTTAGAAGTGGTCAAAGGAACTCGGGAATGTTTATGTGGCCGGAGTTATCCCGGTGGGTCACTGTGTCAGGTCGGGTGACAAGGGCCTTGTGCTTTTGTGCCCCTGGAGGTAGGCAAATTACTTTTTCACAAGCATCGGATTGCTTTGCGGTCTTCGACGATGTTATTCATCGTAGAAATACCTATCTAGTTCTGTGTTCAGAATTTTTATAGAGGACAATGGGTGACCTCTGGCTATTTTTCTTTGCAAAATTAAATTTTCCCATAGTAAATCCCATATATACTTTGAACGGCTGGCGCGTAAATATAGTTTCTCCAATCGAGCTGGAATTTTGCACAGTTGTTATGGGACCTAAATGCAATCCAAAAAGTGGACTGGAGCGAGAATCTAAATTTTTCATATAACCGTGTCCCATGCTAATATATATACAATGAATTCCAAATACACAAAAAATGAATGGTGTTTGTATGCCACGCAAAGCTGGTAGCAGTTCTATTTTTAGAGGCTTAGTCCTCATGTCAATTTAATTCTCCAAATTGTCTTCTCTTAAAGGAAGTCATAAAATCATTATGTTTTTAACCAAAAATGATCTCTTTGCCCTTTTTATGTTTATTTTGCTTGCAGCGAAAAATCGACTCCAAAAAATCATTTAGATGATGTTCTTCTCACATTCCCCCAGGAAAACTTAAGGATTTATTCTTGTGTTATCTCTAAATATTTTACTGGAACAATAGGGATTATTGCAAAACATGTTGGAAATAATAACTACACAACAACAAGGCTTCTGCTCCAACCGCAGGCTATTGACTGATATCGCTACCAACCAGCACCTCTCTTTTATTCCATGTTTGGGTATCAACATAATTACAATCTTACTCTCTAAGCATTACGTTCTACAATTCTTATCCATAGACATCTCGTATGTTGGGTGTGTGATGTACCTGCTCTCCAACAAAAAAAAAAAATACGCAAGAGATTTATCTATCAATTCTCCCTGAATTTTGTTCGACAATTTATTGAAAATGCATAGATTAATTTTTCGTTTTTTTCCCCAGGAAATCATTGTGCACTCCAACATTGACTCCAATGCTAGTACTTCCAGAAATTGTAGGAACTCTTCTAAAAAAATCCTCAAATGTTTATTCCTAAGTTTTAGCTTAGCTTAGCTTAGCTTAGACTGACTACACATATCAATGGTTGCTATTCCGTGATTGACCGAAGTCAGTGAAAATGCACAAAGAATCAACTAGAAGTTCGGCTGGGATTGGCCATAATCTTTTATACAGGGTCAATAACGGCGCCGGCCACGTCCTTGCAGTCAGGTGGGATTGGAGGAAGGAATGTTAGTGTGTAACCTTTGCTATTTGGAGACCGTGTTTGCCTCTGCATCTCCACAAAGGTTACTGGGAGGGATGTTTGTTAATGGGAAGGATCGTTGGGTCACAGGATTCACTTTGATAAGCGATTAGACCATGATAAATAATTTGACGCTGCTCACATCACCCGCCCCCGCAGGAGCAAGTGACGCGAGCAAAGGATCAAACACTACTCACTACTCCCTCAAATGTTTATTCCTAAGTTTTAAAAGAAAAAGTGGCCATGCGGTTAGCGTCATCAATCGTTTTGGTATATCGTGAATGCCACAAAATGTGGATTCGACTCCCGCTCCAGTTGATGAAAACTTTTCGTTAAAACGAAAAAAAATCATCATGCTGTTCCTTTCCTTTTATTCAGTTTATGCAGCCTGTTTGAGCTAGGGACGGTGTAAACTGTCTAAAATTTTTGTTAAGGAATTTTTCGGACAAATCAAACAAGAATTTTTATCGCTACAATATTTCTGTTATTTTTTCAGACACTTTGATTTGGATTTCTTAAAAAAAGCAATCCTAGGGATTGCTCCATAGAGATCCTAAGGATTATTAGTATAAAATCTTTTCAAAACTTATCTAGGAATACGTTTATTAATTCCTCCACAAATTTCTCTTGGAATTTCTCCAGCATTTTATCCAAAGATTACTCCTGCTAATCTTCCAAATATTCCTCTAGTGATTTCTCATATAAACTCTTAAACTCTGGATTCTCTAGAAGTTTTTTTTTCACACCAATATCACAGCAATTATTGAAAACACAAATTTCTTCAGGGATTCTGTCTGATGTTTTAAAGAAAATCCAGCAAGATATTTGAATAACTTTTTTTTTTAATTATCTTCGGAATTAATCAATAAAATCTTTTAATATTCTTAAAAAAAATCGGAGTTCTTTCAGTATTGTTTATAGGAATATAAAAACGATTACTTAGAATTTACAAAAGTTTTATCAAAGGTTACTTGAAACTCCTAGTAAAAATTATGACAAAATGTATACAGTTATACGGAAAGTAAAACTTGTGGTAATGTCACGAAAAATACAAAAAAAAACTTCAAAATACTCTTAAAGAAATGCGTGATCAGATTTTATGATAAATCGAGCTCATCAATTTAATGATAAATCGAGCTATTTCATGTTAAGTTTCTTTATGTTTTCTTAATTTATGTTTGGTTTCTTATTGTTTTTTTTTCTGGTTCCAGTTTGGGCTGTTTTTAGGAAAAAAACTTAAAAATTTCTCCAGTCCTGGTCAACAGTTGGCATGAGAACGGGTCAACGGGTTTGCATTTTTTTTTTCGTTGATCCAGGACTCCGACGCGTTCGTGCGAGGGAAAATTTCATAAACTTTATAGATAACGTTAGGAAATTGTGTGTTATAATTTGTAGTATAAACGCCCATAAAGGCGCAGTATGTCGGGATAGCTAGGTTGTAAAGTGAAAAAAGGAATAGATTAATAGTAAAAATTATATTAATCTTTGCCGTTTTCTTCCTTGCAGAATTGTGAAAAAATTCCAGATATTCCAGAGGTAGAACATTCTGAAGTAACCTAAACCGAGCTTACCTGAGAAAACTGAATATCGCCGAAGTTAGCTAGAAATTTCCGAGTCAACTTCGTAGCCGTGCGGTTAGCGGCGTCAGTCGTTTAGGCGTATTGTGCTACAGAGTGTGGGTTCGATTCCCGCCCCAGTCGGAGAAAACTTTCCGTCAAACGAAAAATTCTTCATTGGTCCACTGGTCGTTCCGCCTAAGTGTAGAACTAGCCCTCGTGTGTTAAAATACACTCAAATAAAGTTTTAAAAAAAAAAAAAAAAAAAAAAAACTGGTCGTTCCGTGTGTCCGTTGTCTAATGTAAGTTATGTTCAGTCTGTGCAGCCTATGGCTGAAGACGGTGTAAATTGTCTTTTTTTTTTTAAATTCTTGAAAAATTATCCAGAACTTCATTTGAAAATCGTGCAAAAACTCATTTCAGAATAACCCTTGAATTTTGTCAACAATTCCGTAGACAATTTACAATGAATCATGAACAAAATATCAATGGAAATTCGATCAAATTATGCTCCAGGAATTAGGGAAGCAAAACAGAAATTTTCTACAAAGGTCGGGATTTACGTATGTTCTGCATAAATGGGTCAATCCTACACACTTAAATTTTTTTCACGAGCTCGGCTGTGCGGATCTCGGTTTCACGATTTTAGCCGAGACTCAGCTAACAAATTGTTCGGTTGCTTAGCAAAGGAGCAAGATTTACTGATACTCGGCTTTTATTTGCTGAGAACCCAGGAAATTTGTTTACCGACTTCTCGGCTGTGCGGATCTCGGTTAAAATTAGCCGAGATTGGGCATTCTAATTTAAGTGTGTATGTGTTTTTCTCATTTCCATTATGGAAATCATGAAAAAATGAGAGAGGGGGGATTACCTCAGAATCATAAATGTAGGCCACTAATAACGTACTGAAATTCACTTGATTTGAAAAAAAAAATACTTCAAGAAACAATTTACTAAGTCATGAACCCCATCTTTATGCTTCGAAAATTGGATTAGAAAATTAAATTTTAGAAGAATTTCATCGTGCTGGTCGATCCGTATTTACAAGGATCTATCTATTGGGAACAATTCTCAAAACTGTGTTTCAATTACATTTCGGGAAAGTTGAAAAGGCTCGGGTTACATTAAATGAAAAATTTCGTAAAAAAGAAAAATTAACTATAGAAACATTGTGCTAACAAATGAAACAAATTTTAAGGAACGAAAAACCTGCTAACACTTGTTGTCATCATGTTCATAACTTATTATTTCATATTGCCCCATCCGTTTTAGCTTACTCCGGTGTACCTTATAGCAGTAAGAACTCATATTTACAGAAAAAATGTCGATTAATTCGATTAATCGAAAAATACTGGTCGATTAATCGTTACCGATAATCGACACTCTTGGACTGTAATCGATTATCAACTAATCGATTAATTGAGATTTTGCGACAACCCTAATCCCGACCAGTGGATTACAGCTTAGTTGCAACAGATGTTGTTACTCAGTTAGCGAGTTTTTTATAACAAAATATGTTATAATTTTGGATTGTTGGTAGATCAAATAACAAAAATTATAACACAATTTCCTCTACACTGAACAAAATTAAAACAAAATATGTTATTACTTCTAAAAAAATGCAACTCATTATGTTTCAAATCAAACAAAACTATTACTCATTTTGTTATTTTCCATAACTGAATGATTACACAAATTGTTATGAACAATTGTTCTCTATTTTTTATAACAAATTGTGTTAAAAATATGTTTTAAATTCAAACAAATTTGAAACAGCCTTTGTTATCATAACTGAATTTGTTTTAATTATGTTACAATTGCCTCCATCAATTTAAAGTACTTCTAACAAAAATGAAACAAAATTTGTTATTTGTAACAAATCTTGATATAATTGTGGTATAATTTTGTTGTAATCCACTGATCGGGATAACGTTTGCTGAAATTAAATAACAAAACTTTTGAAACTATCAGTTCGGTACACTGAAACAAACGCGCCCTAAGTGGAGGTAGCTCCAATATTGGAGGTAGTGTGTTTTAACATGTTCCGCACTAATAAATTACTATGTGATATTTTCCTATGGTACCGTAATTTCGGGTGAAATTTATCATTTTTCATGGTTTTTCAAGTCTGTTTTCTTTAATGTTAACAATGCCAAACAGCTAAATGCAGGAAAACAAATACGAAGGTGAGCCTCATCGACCTATGTACCGAAATTTTCTAACAAATGTCATTTTAGTGTTAACAAATACAGTCATCTCTCCCTTACTCGATATTCTGTATCTCGATATTTCCCCTAACTCGATGGAATGTGCGGTCCCTTCAATCTAGCATGCTTTGATACCTCTGTAACTCGATACCTCTCTAACTCGATGTTCCCTAACTCGATGCTATCTGTTTCAGTTTCCCAAGTAAATTTACCTCTCTAACTCGATATTTTCATGAAATGTTCCAAATGTCCTCCAAACGTTAATAAATTTCATGAATTTCATTATTATGATTAAATTGATAGTAAAATTAAAGTTTACTGCCAATTTCTGGGTGCTAAAATTTTTCATTTTTGCTGATCGGTAGAAAAGTATCACAAAAGTAAATGTGGTGAAATGGTATTGTTTTTCACGTGAAAATAACTATTCTGAATGTATTTTGACAAAGAAAAAAAAAGTTGAAAATTTGAAAAATATGTGTTCTATACCTCGATACCTCCCTAACTCGATGGTCCCTTCAATATCGAGTAAGGGAGAGTTAACTGTATATCTAAAATAAAAAATCAGAGGATCTTATTTCGGGGTGAAATTGATCACTTGTCAATGCCATTATTGTTAGTTTCCAAAACAACTCTATATGATAAATTTGAGCTCCCTGAATCCGAATATGCTTGTAAAACTCTTATCAATGTAATATTTGTATACCATGCCCACACAGTTACGGATCACCCACAGTAACGGATCACTTTGGCGTTCCACATCGGATAACTCGCTCAAAACATAAACGTTGACGTAAATCATATTATTCCCATGTTATACTATTTGTCTTCTACCATTTGTAATGTTAAGCACAACATTCAACCGCTAAATAACGGTGTATTTGACAAATGTTTAGTTGGTACCACACAGCTATCATTATATGGTCGTTTTCCGTAAGAAGTGCCGTCAGCATTCATAAGCTCCCACAGGTGCTAAAATTTAAATATATTAGCAGAAAAAATGCTCGTTCACTTAAATTTAGTATGAATTCATCTTTGGAAAACATTTTCCTGAATTGTTGATTGTAAATTCAGAATATTAGCAGTTCTAACTAGTGATCCATAATATGGGCCATGAAATGATTGTTTACTACGGTTATGGATCACTTCCAAAGAATGTAGATTTCTGCCATTTTAAGCATTGGATTCGTTATTTTCAGACAAAAGCGCTAAAGATAAAACTAATAAAACATCAAGGTTCGTAAATTTCATTTTTTAACAGACAAAAAGGAGCCCAGATAGCCGTAGCGGTAAATGCGCAGCTATTCAGCATGACCATGCTGAGGGTCGTGGGTTCGAATCCCGCTGGTCGAGGATCTTTTCGTAAAGGAAATTTTCTCGATTCCCAGGGCATAGAGTATCCTCGTACCTGCCACACGATATACACATGCAAAAATGGTCAATCGGCAAAGAAAGCTCTCAGTTAATAACTGTGGAAGTGCCCATAAGAACACTAATCTGAGAAGCAGGCTTTGTCTCAGTTGGGACGTAACGCCAGAAAGAAGAAGAAGAACAGACAAAAATGGGTGGAAAATTTGGTGTGGAGCGAAAACAGTACATGTCTCAGTTACTACAATGCAGTATCACAAAAAATAGCATTTTACCCTTGTTTCCAGCTCTAACACTGCTATTTTTTGCAGTAATATGTGACACATTGTTAACTTTCGCCAAACCATGCAATACAGATGCATTGAGTTGAAAATCTCCTGATTTTGCGCACTGATTCGTAATATGTCACAATTTGATCCATAATATGAAAATTGATTCATAATATGGTTTTCAGAAACCGATACAATTTTTAATTTTTATGCAATCGTTTGTAAATATTACACTGAAAACTGTTACTAACCGAAGTTCCAACTTGAAACGATTCAATTCGTGCTTTTAAATTACAATTTTACTTTTTCCATGTCGTTTTATTGAGTTTTATTGGTTGGGCTCCACACTATTTGATCCATAACTGTGCACAATGGTACCGCCCATAGGTCATAAATCGAAAAACAAAATGTCTTGGTTGTCATTCTTTTACCTTTTCATGGGTCAATTATGACCTCAAGAATGTAAAAACAGAAACATTATAGAGGTTCCTGTATGATATGCATAGTAAGGATATGAATGATTGAGTTTATTTTTCATATGTGAAAAATACGTTAAAAAATAAGCGATTTCAGCACTTTGTTTGTTGTCTTCGCAAATCAGAATCAATTGTTTTCAATCAGTTTAGATTACAGAATATTAGTACAGATGTATATCTATCACTTCCCATACATTTAAGAGTGTCATTTGACATCTAGGAGTCAGTGTTGATGTGAGTAATGAGGATAGAAACATATTCACTTCGTAACTACATCACTTTATTTGAAGTACGTTTTTAAATATGTTCTTAATCACATTTAATCAAACTTCTGCCACCAAATGATCATGTTTGAGTAGGAAAATGAACCTGTGAAGGTTCTAGCTACAAATATTTGCAAATAAGTTAGCAGCGTGCCTTCAAAGTTGTGAGTTTTTACCAATGAAGGCAATGGTAAAAATATTCATATAATTGATTACATAGCAGTATATTTGTAGCTAACTGGAATGAATATACAAAACAATGAAATTTTCACTACTCATACTTCAATTCGATTTGAATGCACATGCAACATTGTATATTGATTTAACAAGTAGTTTTAGTGAGGGTGCTGAGACAATAAAATCCTATTTAATTAGTATTGGTATAACAGCCATTCTAATATGTATGACATGACTTCCCAAAGTGTGGGAGTAATGACATGAAATAGTTGTTGTATTTATTTTGAGCATCAAAACAAGATATCTAACGAAATTCCAGCATCTATATATATATACAGTGCTAAAAAAATAAAATTGTGGGAATAAAAAATATTAAGAAGCAACAAAATATTACTAAATAATTCATTAGTTATTTCTCAGTTGCAAATATTTGAAACTTAAAGTTATTTATATTAAGTGACATGTTCGTTATTTGATTTTGGTAGAGATTTGATGTGAAATTGGCATTTTCAATTAATAAGTATTTCAAGTATTTATTTGGTATATACAACTTCGGCACTTAAAAAAGTTTTCATTAGCTTTTTACATCCACATACCAAAAAGTAGGCTTCTGAGCATGTGAAGCAACTCTGTGAGGAGAATCTTCTCAAGTTCGCAATTAATAATCCTAATATATTGCTTTCAATCTATAGATTCAATGGTTCTTATCAATAATTGCAAGTCAGTTTTTTGCACATATAATAATTCATATAACATAGTATTCGCAGAATGATCTCCGCATCCTAAATAGAATTTTTGAAGCGATATCAATAATGGCATCAACCTCGATGGAGTTTCAACAGTCAAAAATAAATGATTTGACAATTTCTGATGGTATTTACCATCGAATATTGAGTAAAATTATTTATGACCGCTTCGTAGAACAAATGGAACCACTGTGCTGGGGTCATGGTAAATAACGAATAGTTAAATTTCAAGAATTACGCGGAAAACGCCTAAATGTATGCAATTTCCTAAGGAATTCAATGATATCTAACATAAATTCAATTAATTCAACCATATGAGCTAATTGGTACGAGTTTTGGTAATAAAATCTGGTTTAGGGATAAATCTCAAGCATCCTCACAAACTTTCAGGTTTATACCATGTTCAAATCCTTGCTTATAAATAGAAGTTCATAGGTGTTTGTCAATACCGCACCGTGCATGATTTTGAAATTTTACGTTATTTTCATAGTAATATACATTCTTGAACGCAAAAAACTTCACAATTCGACATTAGTTACGACAAGCAACGTTCATTTACTGCAGCTTACAGGGGATAGGCAAAATGATTGAGATAGGCAAAATTTTGCCCAAATTCAAATGCTTATAACTTTATGAAAAATGGATGAAATTGGATGCATCTGGAAGCAGTCGACGGCAAATTTGGTCCAGTTTTAGGAACTTCCTTGGCCATGCATATTGGCCACTGGACACCGGAGATGTTCCGGATTTTCTAAGGTCATGTCCAAATGTCATTTTTTCTGTCGCTTGTATTTTTGTGTGGTGTAAAGTTAGATAGATGTTTGCAATTTTCCTAGAAACTAGAACTAATAGGAAGTTGAATGCCACCGGACGCATTAAGATTGGTTGGAAATCTTCAGAAATATGACCATTTCCGTAAAACTGGTTCCGGAAAGCATGGTCAGTCATGTTTGTATTTCCAATCATGTAAATATTATCCGGAGCTATATCCAAGCGGACACCAACCTTAAAAATGATGTTTCCTGCAGCGTATTCAGAACCATTAGATGCACAGACCACTCTATAGAACGTTCCAGGTGCCCTGGGGGAAGTGGTCAATTAGGAACATATCCGGAACCATATCAATATGGGCATCAAACTTCATTATTTTCAAAGGTTATGCTTTCCGAAGCATTTCCAGCACCACCGGCTGCCATAACCACTTTATAGTAGGTGGTGCCACGGTAAAATTGAATGCACAAAATATTTGGAATAATTGCGAATTTAGTCTGCACAAATCATTTTATTTTTAACCCTCTGATATGGTATTTTTAACCGCATCGCTGTGCCCAGTGTAGCCTTCTTGTTAAATTTTAGTGTCACACTTGTCTTAAAAAGCAAAAAATATGTGTTTTTTATGTTATTTGGGGAGCTTCAAAAGTAATACGTTTCGAATGTCTTGCTTGCATGCAAATGAGAAGATGAGAAACTAACATCATGGTGATAAAAAGGTGGGTTGGATAATCTTTGCCCAAAGGTTGACTGAGAGCTTCAGGTTATTTAAGGAAGTTCCCATTATATAAAGATTTTGAATCGACTAGGATTTGAACCCTGACAACTTCAGCACTTTGCTTTGTAGCCAAGGACGTTACCATAGAGCTAAGTGATTAACTTACAGAGGTCTTATTCTTCACATGAGCCGTTATGCTATTTGTCCCATTTTCCGTTTTATTTTCTTTCAATCCGATTTGTACCAACCAAATCCCCCGAAAGGTCATCTCTTCCACTTTTTCATTATCCTTTGATCTCTCTGCTGTCCGAAAAATTGCCAATCTATGTTCGAAAACACCACATCAATCATCTCTGCCGTTGCTGTCGGCACAGCCCTTTCCATGTTGGGATGAGCTGGGATGGATTATTCAGCTGCCACTGACTGCAAACCGCAATTGCATGAACCTACAACCTAGACGTAACTCCGCCATTATTGAGGCCCAGCGAAGTCTCCCCCCGGATTCTATGTGTGTATTAAGGTGGACCATTTTTATATGAAAATTCATCTTGAAACAATCCTAAGTTTTACTTCCCCTCCTCAATTTGTTCATTTGGACCCTCACAAGCAACTGTGAAAATTTGAGCGGAATTCGTTAACTCTGAGAAGTATCATAATGAACTTAAATTTTGTATGGAGGAAATCGTCCAAGTATTTTGGAAAAGCCATTCCTGTTAGGTAGATGGAAAACCGAATTAGGAATTGTACCATTTAATTCCACTAAAGTTTGTATTCTTTGACAGATACGCGTATTTCGACTTCGACTGTAAGGCCGTCTTTAGTGTCATGTACTAGACTCGACTTCTCGACAAGTCGAGTCTAGTACACGACACTGAAGACGGCCTTACAGTTGAGGTCGAAATACGCGTATCTGTCAAATAATACAAACTTTAGTGGAATTAAATGGTACAGTACTAAATTCGATTTATAATCTACTTATAGGTATTCCACTAAACAGCTCGAAGATTTACTTTCATTCCTGTTACATTTTCGACTGAAGGTGTACTAGATGATTTTCTTTCCTATTGAAAGTCCATAGTCTCAAATGTAATTGAACCGTTTTGCCAAATATTTGGTCAATTTGTTCAAACAATCTTCGAGTTCGTTTATTCACTCCTCAGAATTGACGTATTCTGCTCAAATTTACACAGTAGCTTCAGATGCTTCAAATGAACAATTTGGGGAGCATAACTTAAGATTTTTTGTAGTCATTAAGGGCCAACCTATTGTGTATGTATGCGCGGATAAGTCTCCCCTCCCGCTCGCTTCCTGCCCCGTACTCACCCAGATTATCTACCTCGCACGGCAGCGTGATCGTATCGCCAATGACGGCCCGTATCGACTGGGAGCGGGAAGTGAACTTGGGCTGAATCATCGGTGGGTTGTCGATAAAGTCTGGATCCGACAGCGTATCGGACAGTGAGTTGCCGTACGATGTGCCTGTGGAAGAACGGAGAGATAGACAGGGGAAATATTCGAAATCAGAACAAGAGTTTGAAACGAAAACGAAACGTCAATCAGGAAGCTTTTCTGGAATCGGTTTTTGCGGTGGTTTTGCTCTGTATACTGGATGGAATGATTGTTAAAGCTTATGGCGTGAGCAGAACTGTTGTTTGATTGAACATACAACATTTTATATAAAACATACTGATAAATAATGTAATTGAAATGAAATGAAATGTGTCGTAAAAAGATTCAGTTGTGAACAAAAAAAATAACCAATTACCTGAGTCAATGAGACGCAGATTAATATGAATTGGCAGCCACTGTTTCTGCTCAAAAGCCACAGTCATCTGTTTCTCGAGTTGAAATTAGCAAAGGTTCTGTAAGTCAAATCCTTACACAAATTTTGAACCAAAACTCAAAGAGATCGATAGTCAAACGTGTATAATTCTTGTGGTAAAATCAATACTGAAAAATCTGAATATTGATAGCTGGCAATATTTCAGCCAGTCTCTGGAATTAATGGTGCACCATCACAGGCCATCAATTTCCCACAGTAACTCTGGCCAAACGTGCCGACTGAGCTATTTTCACTCGAACAGCCAAAGCTTTGGAGAGCCTTCGCCTCGCTTGCATGAATCGGCTATCATTCGAAAGGATGACCGTGTGGGCAACGGAAACGGAAGTCGGCGCGCGGACTAAACCCGCTCAAGTGTCAATATTTGAACTCGATGGTTCCACACGGACTGCGCTGTCTGTCGATGGGTTGTAATTTTGTTTCACTCAGCGCGAATTCTCATTGTCTATGATCAAATTGGTGACCGACATTCGAACGATGGAAATAACGAAGGGGGTGGGTGGGGGCTATGTTTACTGTCGAATGCGGCGTATTTGTGCAGTTATGGTTTCACCACCAATGATGCAAAAGCCACTTGCAGCTACAAGTTGAAACAGCATTGCATCACATGCTATGGGGGTATTATTGTTCGAATCGGTCACAGTTAGAACAATGAAAAATGGCAATCGAAAATTGGAGCAAAGTTTATGTAGGTTTCAGTTTTAATTAACAATTTGTGTCCGGAGGGTTATTCCCGGTACACTTTGAAACGTTATGTATGCAGAAAGAACTGTTCGATTCACTGTTCCGTATCCAATTGCTTCAAGCGTCGTTGAGTGAAACTAATCAAGGAATGAATAAAAAAAGGTTCCAGAGAATTTTTGCTTATTCAATCAAATAAAAATGTTATCCGAATGACTATGAAACAAATAACTAATTTGTGTAATGAAGCATATTACAACTTACGAAACATTTCCGATCATTGACCGATCGTGCTTCTAAATCAAAAAAGAACGAATTCTGCAATGCCTAGACTTCAGACAATGATAACAAACGATAATTTATTGATTAATAACCCTATCTAGGACGCCCCTATCTCATCGTTGGACTAACTAAGTTTGTTAGAAGTTTCCTTCTCCTCCTCTCACAATTCACGAATGCAATTTGCACAGAACGCCCCCAGGCATGAACTACACGAACTAACCCCACCAACTTAAGTCATCCCTTTTCCACATTTCACAGCGCTTTTAGAGAGGTGCATAACTCCGCCGGCCCGGGTCCCCGTCAGTCAGTCGCAGCCAAAGTCTCAAACACCTGTCATTACCTTTAACACCTGCAAAATGCTGTGCTCCACTGTGGCGTGCATGAGCCGGTAAATTGAAAAACCTTCCGCTCGCATTAAATTTCCTGCCATCGAGACCGACGCAATAATAATAACCGTGTGTACTTGCTGGGAAATGGGATTTTCCACTTTTTCAATTTTCGGTTTTTTTGGAAGGTGTTTAAACTCTACCTCGCTCTCACTCTACCACCACCGATTGATTTTTGGTGGAGTGGAAATTGTATTATTAACTGTTCACCAACAGCGACGGCCATGGAAGTAGCAAGGATTCCGTTTGGAGAAGGCTAACGTCCTTCAAAGTTGATTCGCAAAATTCACGCAAAGACATCATTTTACACAACTTTTGTACCCTTTTCGCATGAAATCTTAAACTATGAAGGACATCCATCCTTCATTATAATTCCCAATGAGCAAAACGAAGTCGAAAATATGACTTAGCTCAATTTGTTCCTGAGTAATAGGTCCTTTTATGGTTAAGAAAGATTGAATAAATTTGGAAACTCGATTAATAACCGATTTCGATCCAAATAACCAGTAGCAGTTTTCCCATGGCCAATTATTGACACGAGATATAACAAGTTCATAGAGTTCCTTAAAGGATTCTTAAGTTTCCCCCAACATTGCTTCCATAAAGTATTCACAAATTTCTGCAGGCATACCTGAAATGGTATATTGAAGTATTCCTCTAGAGAACCTTTCAGAAATATTCCCAGAAAATTTCTCTGGATTCAATAAGAGATTTCTCCAGTACTTGTTTCTAGTTTTTTCCTCCAGTAAGGTATTCTATCGAACATAAATCTTCAAAAACACAAGGCACAAGTTAACGAACTGGTGGTCAGATGGGTTTGTTGGTATTATAGCTACCGCTTCTGCTTCATAAGCAGAAGGTCTTGAACCCTGACCCGTCCCTTTATTCGTACTTTGTACTTGTATCATTCACTTGCTTCTAACTTCTACTCTTAATCTATTACACCTTATCTATTCATTCAAAGTAATCGCTAAACCAGAGACGTGCAAGAAAACGCTTCCATTCTTCTATCATTATAGCACACCTTTCATAACGCCTGATTCATAGGTAGTTTGCTAACCAAAAAGCAAGCCTTTCTGCCATAAAATTACCTTACCCCTATATCTTCCCCCATAAAACTGGCGTAGATTCAGGGGTGTATCCGGTCTTCTGTGGATTCTGACGTGGTAGACACCATTGCACAGTGGTCCAGGAATCAGTTTTACGCGGAAAGATGAATTTTGAGCTTTAGAATGAAACATTAGACAAAAACGGTCTTCTACAAAGTTGTTTGTATTAGTAAGGTCCTTTGTTTGGTGTTATTGAAAATTAGGGTGGACCACATTTTCATAGAAATTGTGTAACTAACTTTCTTATTTGTAGAAATTATACTATACATGCTTCAGCAAAGTTGTAGACCATTCAATTTCAAGCAACTTTGTCAAAACATTTTTTTTTATATCTCTTAAATTGACCGATTTAGAGCTATTTTCCTACGGTGACATAGGGTGGTCCGAACAAAATTGGTTTTCTGGCTCTAGAGTTTTCAATTCAAATTTCTCATCAAAGTAGTCTATGAAACACTTTTAGAACTTTGAAAAATGCGTAGTTTGGTGAGTGAAGAAACTCGCTATCTCTTTCCGTTATTGTTGTTTTTCTCTCAAAAACATGCCTACTTCGATTGTGAATATTTTTGATTGGGGCAAACATAAAAAATATCTTTTGACGGCATTCAAAAGACAAAATAAAATTGTATATTATATCAAAAAATTACAAATGTTTTATTTTCGTAACTCTAATAAAATGCCCTTAAAAACCAATGATTTTAAGCAGAAAAACTTTAATAACTTTTGAATTAAAAAAGATATCATCAATCTTTTTGCATGAAAATTTTTGTTTTGTTAAGTTCTAAAAGTCGTTTATAGACCGTTTTGACGAGAAATCTGAAATAAGAAAGATAGGGCTTTAAAACTATTTGAAGATTTTCATAGTATGTATTTCTTTATTATTTTGCATTTTGAGCATGAAAATAAAATTTTAGACAAAAATGATCTTCTACAAAATTGTTTATAAAAATGTAGGCTTTCATACTGAGTCATTCAAAACTAGGGTGGTCCACAATTTCACACAAATCATATAATCAACTTTTTTATTTGCAAAAATACTGGTATATACTCTTAGGCAAAGCGGTAGAACTTGGAATTTTGACCAACTTTGCCAGAAAAGTTTTTCTGTAGCTCAAAATTTGACCAATATAGAGCATTTTTTCCTAATCATCAAAGGGTGGTCCAACAAAAATCAGTTTTTCAATTCTAGTGTTTTTAATATTAGTTTCTCGTCAAAGTCGTCTATGAACGACTTTTAGAACTTAACAAAACGCAAATTTTCATGCAAAAATATTGCTGATATCTATTTTAGTTCAAAAGTTATTAAAGTTTTTGTGATAAAAAATATTTGATTTTCAAGATTTTTTATTAGAGTTACAAAAATAATACATCTGTAATTTTTTTTATATAATTTACAATTTTTTTTGTCTTTTAAATGCCGTCAAAAGATATTTTTTATGTTTGCCCCAATCAAAAATATTCACAATCGAAGTAGGCATGTTTTTGAGAGAAAAACAATAATAACTCCCAAACGGAAAGAGATAGCGAGTTTCTTCACTCACCAAACTACGCATTTTTTCAAAGCTCTAAAAGTGTTTCATAGACTACTTTGATGAGAAATTTGAATTGAAAACTCTAGAGCCAGAAAACCAGTTTTGTTTCGACCACCCTATGTCACCGTAGTAAAATAGCTCTAAATCGGTCAATTTAAGAGATATAAAAAAACTTTTTTTGGCAAAGTTGCTTAAAATTGAATGGTCTACAACTTTGCTGAAGCATGTATAGTATAATTTCTACAAATAAGAAAGTTAGTTACACAATTTCTATGAAAATGTGGTCCACCCTAATTTTCAATAACACCAAACAAAAACTGATTTCTGGACCATAGTGCATTGTTGCCTAAAAATAGAAGATCACCAGCACTTATACACTGAGGGTGTTTATTAGTCCCAAGCAGTCATCTGGTTTATTCCTTGTGCAAGTGCAGCTGATCTGGCGATACTGTAGTAGCAACCACAGGCGACCAATCAACCTTTAGCTCAAGCTCAACAAGACACAAGTTAACGAATTTCATACTTACATTTTTTGCTTAAAATCTTATGTAAAGGGATGCCCATAAATCACATGTTTCATGAAAAAAAAATTCAAATTCAAATAATTTTCCTAGATTCCTCTAAGTATCATCAAAACATTCAATTTCAGAACTGATTCTTTACAAAATTTATGTTGGGAATGTTCTCGGTTACTGTCAATGTTTATTTCAGAAATCAATTCGAAATTATTACAAGATTCCCGTCTAAACTTCATCTAGTTTGGTTTCTTAGCACATTGTCAATAAATTTGTCTAAGGCATTGGTTCTAATATCTTTCATTTTTCTGAAAATTTGACATACAACTTCAGAATTCTTCCATCGATCTCTCTGATGAAATTTCTTGAGAGATTTTCTATGAGATAGTCTAACGTTAAGTATGCTCTATCACTAAAGAAAAATAAACAAAATTCATGTATTTTCGGCAGAGAGCTCCATTCGATCTGAACTGCATCCATTATTTCTGAGCTGCATACTGTGAACAAAGAAAGCTGATTAGCTAAATAAATCTCGCCGGTAATTTTCCATGCATCGAGATAGTCAATTATTTTTCTATTCAGCAGCAAATCAGTCTTTATGATTTCTCAAAAAGTTTATTTGGGCATATATTTGAGAAGAATTGTAGAAATCCTTCTAATAGTTTCCAGTTCCAGGAAAAATCATTCCGTGGTGATTCAGATAAACTTAAATGTTTTTCCTGCAGCTTATCAAAGTACTATTAGATGGCCTACTCTGAAACAAATTGTTTCCAAAATTTAAAGTCGATTTAAAAGTGTGCTTTTTTTTCTATTGTAATAAAATTTTGTATCAAAATATCGATTCAATATCGATAATGTTATATCCGATATATCGGTACCGATATTGAAGAAAAATAATAAACAGGAATTAGAAAAAAAACACGTGTTTTTTTCTCTTTTATGTTTTAGCATTTCCCTCAATACAAGACAAAACAATTAGAGAACAATATTTTCGATAAGGTCCCATTCTCATTTTCTTTTCTATTAGAGTACTGCTAACTCCATATATAATGTGACGAGAAACGCGTCAGTAGCCCTATTATACAGAATCCTCGAGAGTTTCCTATTAGACAACATGGACTCACTTATTGAGCTTCATTGAATTGTGCAGGCCCATGGCACGGGACGACATCTAGCGTAGTCAACATCTCCATGTGTTTACCCATTTTCGGGTAATTTGAATCGAGAGTGCAATCAGAATGCGAAGCTTTGTTTAATGTTTATGATCCATAATCAAGCAAGAGTCACAATCAAATCACTGATTACTTGCTTGGAGGCTTGCAGGATGCCTTTTAATGTTCGCTCTCCTTCCAAAACCATCGAAATGTTGAATGTGCTTCAACTTTTTGGCACATAATTAGCTGATTTAACTACAGTAATTTCTCGATTATATCACGGATCCAAAAATTTTTGGTGTGATATACCGAAGCGTGATATAATGAAAATGCATTTTCTGCCATATAATTTTCATCAAAATTTGAGCGGAAATAGATCGAATGACATGAAAAGCAGGTAAGAGATGGGTCAGATAGATATATGTTGGTTGTTTGAGGTTACTTTCTATGTAAAATGTAAGAACTTCATACACTTATTGTGGCGTGATAAAATTGAACAGAAAACCGTGCTAAAATCGAGAGTGATATATTGAAGCGATATTAAAACGAGCAGTGATAAAATCGAGAAACTACTGTATATCAAACATTGATAATCAAACCATAACAAACAATTAAACAAAACAATGGTCTTTATTTTCACAGTTCTTACAACTGACAGTGGGCGATATTCACTTATCGCCCGGGACATCCTGGCTACGAAGGACACTGTGTATCGATATATGGTTGTCATGGGCCTAGAATTGTGAGATAGTTGTGGCTGTGTTTGAAAATGACACGCTTAAAAGTGTATTTAAAGACAAGAAAAAGGTTTTTTATGTTTATTTTTTTTCCTGAAAAGTGCCTTTTTCGCTATGCATGGGTGGTTGGTAGTTAACAATTTTACTTATTTTGAGAAAAAAACGATCATTTTTTATAAATTCACTTTATCTTTCGAAAATCTTTTCTTTTACAGTGTAGGCCACAAATGAGACAATTTTCATATGTTAATCTCGATAATTTACGGTAAACTGAATAAACAAAATTGACTCGTTAATTAGGCTTTATTGAACTCTGAAAAAATTTTGACCTTCAGTCAAAGCCATGTCTGAATATTACACGCTTAAAAATTAAAGTGGAGACAAGAAAAAGTTTTTGTTGGAAAAGCTTTTTTCCTTAAAAGAACCCATATCGCGATGCATGGGTGATTGGTAGTAAGCATAACTACTAGGCCGTCCCTTATTTTACGAAAATGCGAAATGTTATAGGTTCGTCATTGTAAAGTACTCGTTTTGGTAAGAAAAAAATCAGGTAAAAATTTGAAGTCCGTACATGGACGCTAAGTGGTCCCCCAACGGACCTGAAGGTATTAGGAATAGATGACCCCGTGCGCAAAATCGAGCTCGCTGCTCTAGTGCACGCAGCATGAGTATGAAATGCCACCAATAACAAATTGTTCTGCGCGCGTTGATAATCAGCATACAAGTTTGTTTTCTTTGAGATGATTCAAATATTACGTAACGCAAAATTTGCCAATTTTAGACCCTCTCCTTCACCCACATAACAACTTTTGCATGAAAAAAATTAAAATTTTTGTGTTTACCGTAACACTACGGAAGACTCCCTCCCTCCCCCTGGCGCGTTACGTAATATTTGAACGATCCCTTTGAAGTTATGAATTTGATGTCAGCGTGCAGTGTTATGAAGATATCCACAGTATAAAATATTATTTTATCTCAAATTATATGCTGATTATCAATTTGTTACTAGTGGCTTTTCGTACTCATGTTGCGTACACTAGAGCAGCGAGCTCGATTTGGCGCACGGGGTCATCTACACCCAATACCTTTAGGGTCGTTGGGGGACCACTTAGCGTCCACGTACGGACTTCAAATTTTTACCTGATTTTTTTCTTACCAAAACGAGCACTTTTCGATGACGAACTTTTAACATTTCGCATTTTCGAAAAATAAGGGACGGCCTAATAACTACCTGTCTTAAGACAACATCTGTTGAAAAAAAAATAGCATTTTTTTAAGTTTTGATTTTTTTTTCAGTCTAGGCCATGAATGAGTATTTTCAGTATTTTCATTCTCAATAAAAGAAAATTATCTACAACATATGTTTATAGGACTTATTACATTATTATGAAAAAAAAATATATATATGTTCTAGTTGGCGCGAAACGCGTCTATAAAAGTTTTTCTACGGATTTATTTAGAAACTCAGTTATTTTATTTAGCTTATCAAGAATTTAATCCAGATATTTCTACATGAATTTAACAAGAAATCCTGAAAAAACGAATGTCTTCTGGAATACTTTGTTCTGTTGTTCAGAGATAACATATAATTATTAATATAAAAATCCGATACAAGTATAAGATGTAGTCCTGAAAAAATCTTTGAAATATTTTCTTATGTGCCATTTGAAAAATTCCTCCAGAATTTAGCATAAATTTTCTAAGACACCTTTCAAATTTGTTTTTGACCATGTTAAGCCTTTTTAAGCTATTTTCAGCTTTTAGGCCATTCTGAGCCATATATTGGCCGTTTTTAACAGTGATAAGCCATTTTAAGCAGTTTTACAGCTGTATTTAGAATAATAGTAGTGAAGGTCGATTTTCATACAAAATGCTCAACTTTGGCATGCTGTAACTTGATTTCTCTATGAGCAATCGGCAAGGAACTTTGGCAGAGAACTACAATATCCTCAATTTTATTATCACAAAATTTGTTTTTTTTACAGAGCTGGTCAAAAAGTTAAGCACCAGGTGAAATCGCTCAAAATAATAGTAGTTTTTCTATTGTAATTTCTTGTTCAACTACAATTTTGATATAAATTGGCTTGTTTATATATTAATAGCTTGTGCGAAAACTGTTGAAACAATAAGGTGACAAAAATTTAAAAACTCAAAATACAGCGAATATTTGAAATATTATAAATAAAAAATATAGTGAAATACATTACAGCATGCCAAAGTTCAGTATTTTGTATGATTTTTGAATCATTTTTAAGCTCTTGTCAAGCAATCTCAAACCATTTTAAGAATTTTTCAGCCGTGTTATGTCATTTCAAACCGTTTCAAGCCATTTTGAGCCAATTTTAACGGTTTTTAGTTGTTTTAAATCACATTTAGGGCAATTTTGAGCCATTTTCAATTGTATTAAGCCATTTTAAGCAGTGTTATGCTATTTTATGCCGTTTTAAGCCTTTTTAAACCATTTTCAAAAAGTTTCAAGCCATATTAAACCATTTTGAGACGATTTTTAGACATTTACGCTGTTTTAAGCCGTTTTGAGTCATATTTATGCTATTTTTAAGCCATTTAAAACCGTTTTTGACCGTATTAGGCCGTTTTAAGCCATTTCAATATGTTTAAGGCATTAGGCCACTATTTTAAGCCTTTTTAATTTCTTTGCAAGCAGTTGGAATCAATTTTTAGCAATTTTTATCTGTGTTATGCCATTTCAACCATTTTAAGCATATTTCAATTATTTGTAATTATTTTTAACCATATTTAGATCATTTTTAAGCTATTTTTAACTATGTCAATCCTTTTGATGTCGTTTAAAGCCTTTTTAAATCATTTTCAAGTAGTGTTAGGCCATTAAAAACAGATTTTAGCCATTCTAAGCCGTTTTAAGCCACTTTCAACAACTATAAGCCATTTTAGCAATTATTATACATTTACGCCGTTTTAAGCCATCATGTTTAAGCCATTTTTAACTATGTCAATCCTTTTGATGTCGTTTGAAGCCTTTTTAAACCATTTTCAAGTAGTTTTAGGCCATTCAAAACAGATTTTAGCCATTCTAAGCCGTTTTAAGCCACTTTCAACAGCTATAAGCCATTTTAGCAATTATTACACATTTACGCCGTTTTAAGCCATAATTAGGCCATGTTTAAGCAGTTTCAAGCCGTTTTTACCCATTTTAAGGTACTTCATGCCGTATAAATCAATATAATTTAAGGATTCCAAATATTTCAAGACTAAAACGAGGAGGAATGCTTTGGAAAATATATGGGGAAATTTTTTAAACTCGTTACGGTTGTCTGAAGAATTCTGCAAGCTTCCTTTCAAGAAGCCCAAACAGAATTTCTGGAGAAATTGTTATGATAATATCTTAAAACTTCTCAAGGCAAATCACGGTAAAAATCCATGGAGTTAATCCTTGGGGAGTCCTTGCCTAAGGTAATGATTTGAGATGTTTTCAGTGGAATTTTTGGTTTGGTTTGGTTGTTTTCAGAAGCAAAATCCGGAGAGAGTATTAAAGTTTGATTGTTTGTAACAAATTTGACAAGAATCAGAAGAAAAATATTCATGAAGTGATTCTTTAAAAAAAATACCAAAAGCTTAATTATGGGTGTAATTTTCGATCAACTTCGAGAGGCAATGAATATACGTTCTACGTCAGATTTAAGCGTAAATCCGTTTTTGAGTATTATTTTAAACTGAAAGCCATAACCTCAAACTGGAATATAGAAATTAGCTTCAAAATAAGTAGAAAATTGTAGATTGTGGCATCTTAGACTCATACTTTGAGGAAATCCTACTAGCCAGCAGTGTTGAGAGACTGATTCATAAACCTCAATCAATCAACTCTCCTGTGAGAGAAAACTCATTAGAGATGTTCTACCCAAATGTAATGCTTGAGATTTTCATGCAAAATCACTCAATTACACTCAAGCCGTCAAAAACAATTCAGTCACATAACCTGTCAAAAAATCGTGTAACGTGAGACTTGATTTTTTACAGTCGATATAATTCTCCCAAATTACCAAGAAATCATTGGTTTGTACGGAAAAAAAAACTGTGAAAATGCAAGACAATGAGTCAAAAAGATGAGCTTGGCTGCTGAGTTACGTGAAAAATCTTAATTGTTAGGTCTGAGCATTTGAGTTTTTCACAACACCACTTCCCAGTATGTTTTCGATTGATTAAAACGGAAAGAAAAAAAAAAGCTTTAGAAGTTTCGCGTTTGCTGTGTGCGTGCAATATTTTGTAAATAACGGAAGCAAAAACCGCAAGAGAGCGAGAGCTGAGAGCGAGTGGTCAGCTTGGGATCTTATAGCATAGCATAGCATAGACTGACTGTACATGTCAATGGTTGCTACTCCGTGATTGATCGGAACTGGTAAGAATTGCACTACGATCCAAATGAATAGGGGATGGGAGTTTCCGCTTACTCTCGAAGTGAAATTTTAGCAGATGTAATATTATTGATCAATAACGGCGCCGGCCAAGTCCTTACAGTTAGTTGGAATGGGGAAGGAATGTTAGGATGTAATGATTGTTGCTACTAGAGACCGAGAATACCTCTGCATCTCCATAATCACCACGGGAAGGGTGTTTATTAGGGAGGTAGGAAAAGATCTGGGAGTCACCTCTGGTCGATGATGCGATCCATGGACAGAGGAGAAATATACGACTTATATTTAAAGCTAGTTTTGTATTTTTGTCTCGAGAAGTTTTTGGTAGAAGCTTTAAAAAATACGTCAACATCTATAATGTCGAACAATTCAAAAGATGTTTTTATTAATGACGAAAACTGAAAATTACATGTATATATTTTGGAAAATTGGAAAATTACATATGAGTATTACTATTCATTTTGTCTCGATATGGTAGAATTTTTAAAAAATACGTCAACATTCACAATGTCAAACAATTCAAAAGATAATTTTAAATAATGTCAAAAAGAGACAAATATATGTATATTGAAATTGTAGAAGAAAAAAGCATAATGCCGACACTTATAGTGACGAACCATACAAAGTTTGTTCTAATATTACTTAAAATTTACGCTTTCAAGAAAAAATGTGTTATCACAAGCATGAAACGAACTCACCAGTTGGTAATCCATCCTCGACTGAACACAAAACTTCTTGGCGTCCCGAAAACAAACCGTCTTGCTTGTGCCTTCTAAAATACTTACCCAGCAAGACGCTCCAAAACAGAAAAAAAAATCTTCGGCGACGAAACCACGCGCGAAACCGTGAGCAAAACCTATCGAACCGTCCTGCTTGGGCTTCACGAAGCACTTCCCAGTAAGACGCTCCAAAACAGGGAAACAAATCTCCGGCGACGAAACCACGCGCGAAACCGTTAGCAAAATCTATCGGACGACGCAAAACCAAACTGTCCTGCTTGGGCTTCACACTGAACTAAAGCTCCTACCACGAATTGATTGATTTGTAATTCACATGGCTACAAATCTGCATATTCCTTGTTTTGAATGATTTTTAAACAATATGGTGCAACCACCGACTGCTGAACAAAAATCATCCAATTTTATGATGACTTTCAGTAAACATCCGTATGACAATGTGTTGATAGTTGAACAACAACACAAATGAGTAACATGCGACTTATGATGGATATTCATTTCTCCCATGTCTCAAACCAAAAATCATTCAATTATAGTCTAAAACTTCATTCGAATAGCAAATCATCCTTGTCAATCTAAACAGAAACATGGCTGCAGCAGCGAAACTTAGCATTTCTTCACGTATCTCACAGGTAATTGCTCATTTTGATGGAAGTATTCGGAAGTATATTTACTTGTAATTTGTTTATTATTTTCAAGGTGACCAAGAATCGATAAACCTGGTTCGATCCAGAGACATTAGAGTGGATAATGTGGACACTTCCAAATTTCCGGACAGCTTAAAGGCGACTCATTAGTGCGTTAATTGGTAATTGATTTTTATATTGCCTATTATCATCAAAATAAATGATGACCTGTGAAAACCACCAATGGCTGATTACTTATTTTCATTTAGATTTCTTTTAAATCACGAAATAGAATGCAATGTGGATTGTTTACATGTGTGTGTGATAATCATTCAATTTTAAAGATATTATACTTCAATATGAATCATTTTTCAACTGGATGATTTTCATACGATTCTATTTGTAAACAAATGATTTTGACAGCGATGTAAATCATCCTGTTTGTGTCTGAAAATTGGTATGGGGCTTGGATGAGGCAAAAATCATTCAATTGATGGCGGGAGATTTCGTTCAGTGTACGAAGCACTACCCAACAAGACGTTCCGAAACAGGAAAAAAAAATCTCCAGCGACGAAACCACGCGCGAAACCATGAGCAAAATCTATCGGACGACGCAAAACCGAACTGTCCTGCTTGGGCTTCACGAAGCTCTACCCAGCAAGGCGCTCCGAAACAGAAAAATACCTTCGGCGACGAAAACACGCGCGAAATCGTGAGCAAAATCTGGGCTTCACGAAGCACCACCCAGCAAGACGCTCCGAAATAGGAAAAAAAAAATCTTCAGCGACGAAAACACGCGTGAAACCGTGAGCAAAATCTATCGGACGACGCAAAACCGAACTGTCTTGCTTGGGCTTCACGAAGCACTACCCAGCAAGACGCTCCAAAACAGGGAAAAAAATCTCCAGCGACGAAAATACACGCAAAACCGTGAGCAAAATCTATCCGACGACGCAAAACCGAACTGTCCTGCTTGGGCTTCACGAAGCACTATCCAGCAAGGCGCTCCGAAACAGGAGAAAAAAATCTCCAGCGACGAAAACACGCGCGAAACCGTGAGCAAAATCTGGGTTTCACGAAGCACTACCCAGCAAGACGCTCCGAAACAGAAAAAAAAATTCTTCGGCGGCGAACACACGCGCGAAATCGTGAGCAAAAGCTGGGCTTCACGAAGCACTATCCAGCAAGACGCTCCAAAACAGGGAAAAAAGATCTCCAGCGACGAAAACACGCGCGAAACCGTGAGCAAAATCTATCGAACGACGCAAAACCGAACTGTCTTGCTTGCGCTTCACGAAGCACTACCCAGCAAGACGCTCCAAAACAGGAAAAAAAATCTCCAGCGACGAAAATACACGCGAAACCGTGAGCAAAATCTATCCAACGACCCAAAACCGAATTGTCCTGCTTGGGCTTTACGAAACACTATCCAGCAAGACGCTCCGAAACAGGAGAAAAAAATCTCCAGCGACGAAAACACGCGCGAAACCGTGAGCAAAATCTGGGCTTCACGAAGCACTACCCAGCAAGACGCTCCGAAACAGGAAAAAAATCTCCAGCGACGAAAACACGCGCGAAACCGTGAGCAAAATCTATCGGACGACGCAAAACCGAACTGTCCTGCTTGGGCTTCACGAAGCACTATCTCGAGTGTTCAGCTTGGGAACTTATTTGGCAAAAGTGTATGCAAAACAAAGAATGATAAAAAAAAATCAAAACGGTGGATTTGCAATAAAATACATAGATCGGTTGAAAGGATTGACAGCTGAGATGGGATCAATTACGAAAAGTTTATTGTGACGTTTCAACAATTTGAGGGTCAAGTTAATTTCAAGTGGTGTTGTGTGTGTGTTTTATCTTCTGTTGAACGGATTATTTCTAATATTTTGCTGAATTTTACAACTGAAAATTAGACAATTTTAATAGTAAAGCGAAGTATGCACTTTAACAGAAAAGTAATCGCCTATCTCGATGCGTGAGAAATTTCTTGCAAGAAATGCTAAAGAAAAGCATTTTTCTTCGATCGCAGTACGCAGTTGAAAAGAAATGTCAATTCAAAGGGAGCTCACTGTAGGAAATTTCTTGACCATTTCTTGGGCAGAAATTTTTACTTTTCTTGAGCTGAACAGCATACTTAGCTTAAAATAGTAAACAGGATGCAGTTGTCAGCCAGCGCTCGATCGGTTCGGTTGGCATTTTGCAATCGCTGTGGAATACTGTTGTTGGATAACAATGGCTACCGCACGAAAAAAAAACCATCGTCGTCGATTTTAGTGTGCTTCCCGTGCGGCCAAATGCGGGAGAGATATACAAATTTCTGTGTGACAAGTTGCGGGTTAAGATGGCCTCCGTCAAAAATCTCCAAGTACATATAACATCAGAAATTGCGTTCTCATAGAGATGAGCAATTTGGAAGCAGCAGAGCGTGTAGCTGCTTCACACCACTTGAAGCATTCCATGTTAGTGGGTCCGAGAAACGTCAACATCCCGGTCTACATGGAAGACATGGCAACGAATGTCCGCCTCCACGATTTTCCACCCGGAATACCTAATGCCGTTGTCGCCGATCATCTCAAACAGTATAGGAAAATAGTGTCAGTAGCTCGCGAATTGTGGAGAAAATTTGAGTGATTTTTACAATCACGATTTCATCGTAGTGTTTTTTTTGTTACAAATTTTAAAAATTGACGCATTAAATAAATAAGTTGGACATTTAGACGAGATGAACATATTTACTTATAGTGGTTTTTGTGTAGAGCTTCCATATCTTTGGATGAACAGTTGTCAAAAATTGCGCTTCAGTCTAGTTGTTTTTACTATTGGAGTTGTACATGTAAAAATTACTCAAAAAATATGATGAAATTCAAGTAATGCATGGCATGCTGTGAAAATTACATTTCAATCCGTCAATAAATAACTGCAAATTAGTCTGTCCAAGTAGACCGTTTAGTATGGAAGATTGAAAATGTTGAAAATGTATTGTCCAAACCTGAATATTCTAATTATCAGTCCAAAACAAGAAAAAATCGAAAATAAAAGTCCATAATAGTTCAATATGGCATAAAATATGTCAATATATGATTTCAGCTATTTTAAAGAGAGTTTGAGGTTTTGGCCGACATTTGTTCTAGATCGAACCACTGTGCGTCGGCTGCCGCAGTCGAAGCGAACCGTTCGTCAATTGAGTCCGCGGATGAAAGTGGACAAAAACGTAGCATCGACACACTACAGAAATGATGGAATGGAAAGTGGAAGAAATGTTGATACGGATACAGACACCGATTCAGGTCCTGATCCCGATCCAAAAGGTATAGCAGGGTGGATCGTCAAATTCAACAAACGCTTCAAACGGCAAGACAAATTTATCGCTAAATATAGTAATTGATGTTTATAGAGCATATAGGATTAGATGTTGACACGAATGCACTTATAGTGTAAAGTGTCGTTAATAAAAAAAAGTAAACAGGATAGAACAAGTTGGACCTCTGGTTAGACGAGTATTAGCGCATGTTGTGTTTGTAATATATGAAGAATAAGGCTGACTCGAATATAAGTGAGACCGACTTAAGTAGTTGATTATTTAGTATTTGAGTATTTAGCCGTAATGTTTATTTGAATTACAGGCCATTAATGGCCAAAGGTTTTGACGAGAGATCCGGAAAATATTCAAGGATGAGCCAGGTGAGATCCTTCCAAGTTGGATAATATTTTATTTCATTATAATATAATATATTATATTATAATATTATTTCTGTAGATGTTAGGGCACCCAAATGAAACGATTTGGACAGGGAGCTTGGGGCTGTCTTCTATCTGTTGCTAACATATCATGGATTGAGAGCAGGCTCTTCGATACCATCTATTGGGAGTAAGTATTCTGTCAATCGAGGGCTGGATTGCACAGTTGTTTGTGTAAGCTTTCTTCTGGAAGGAGATTTTCTTCTTCTGACGCAGGATTCGCGCAAGTGTCTCTGCTTGCGGGTCCGCACATCCGGTTTTGGCCCTTTATACAGGAGACTGAATAATCACGAACAATAATGCAATCGTAATCAAATTGCGTTTTAGATTATTCCAGTGCTATAGACAGATGTCTTGCTACAATAGATGGTAGTGCCACATCATCATTATCAAAATCTATGACAAAAGGTCGAAAGACAAAAGGCCGAAAGGACAAAAGGTCGAAGAACAAAAAATAAGGGACAAAAGGTCGAAAATCTTTTTTCAAAGAAGGAAAAATTTCCCACCAAGCAAATCATTTTCGACCTTTTGTCCTTTCGACTTTTTGTCTTTCGACCTTTTGTCCTTTCGACGTTTTATCTTTCGACCTTTTGTCCATAAACCTCATTATCATCACACTTCCTAGTATTTTCTCTGCTTGAAATACTGAATCAATTCATTCAAACATTCAAACCATTTAAAAAAAGTGTCAGACTCCTAAAAATATTTAAGTCGCGCGGTCCGCCACCGTCAAAACCACCACGCTGCTGTTGAAAAGCGAGATTTTTTCAACAGTGTTGTACAAAATACAACAGCGCGACAACTGAAGTATTAAAAGATTTTTTGTGGAATTTTTGTAGAGTTTTCATAAAAAATGGATGACATCAAGGATGAACTTGCGGAAATATTTTGAGAGGCAGAAAAATATCTTGAGACATTACTAAGAACTCGATGAAGCAAGTCGAGAAACTTCCAAAAACGACTTCTGGCATTTATTTTTGAAATGATAGTTTTAAAAAATCCTTGAAGGAACAGAAGTAAATAAAGCGAAATCCCAAAAGAGATACCTGATGAATATGTGGATTTCTCGCTTGCCAAATTCTTTCATGAACTCGTTGAAAGATAAATTTTAAGATAACTTAAGATATGCTTGTCAAAACTCTTTTGAGTTTCGTTATATATTATTTTCAGATTCCTCTTAAGATCCACTGCGATCTGGTGATAAATCATTCGAAAGATTTTTGGTAAAATCTTTGGCAGCAGTTATAGTTTTAGTTTCTTCCTTCTTCTTGGCATTACTGGGACAGGGCCTGCTTCTAAGCTTAGTGTTCTTATGAGCACTTCCACGTTTATTAACTGAGAGCCTTCTTTGTCAAAGTTGCCATTTTCGCATTCGTATATCGTGTGGCAGGAACGATGATACTATATACGCCCAGGGAAGTTAAGGAAATTTTCATTACAAAAAGATCCTGGACCGACCGGAAATCGAACCCAAACACCTTCAGCATGGCTTTGCATTGTAGCCACGGACTCTGACCACTCGGCTATGGAAGGGCCTTTTCTAAATAAGGAAGGTTTAGTTTCTTAATCATTCAAAAAGATTGTCAGGACGCAATTTTACATGAACATGAATGCTGATAATAATCTTTCAAAAATTCAAACAGAATGTTCAATTGTTAACCTTGTAACATATCAGTTAATTTTGGTATGAGGTCGACGAGGTAGGGAGCTGCTTCCCTGTCTACGCCCATGGCTACGACCTAGTTATGGTCCTTGATTCAAATGGAGGAAGGCCATCTTCTCCTTCCCATCCAATTCTTGCTCAGAACTTCCCCTCCTTCCTACACCCTCCGAATATTGAAACAAAGTAGAAATTATGGCATGTTCTGCACCAGCTTTTAACGATTACACAATGAGCTGTAAAGTCGTATCAAGATGTTTGTTTTATTTGCGACTTTTCCCGCGCTTGTTCTTTTTTATCAGGCGTCTTTCGGAAACCAGAGCGTAAGAAAAAAGTTTTCGCGTGCGTACCACGAAAAACTTCGCGATATGACATAAAATTGTTATTGGGAGTCTTTAATTCGAGAAGGGAAAAGTTTGCTCATGAATTTTAATGAGATTTAGGAAAGGGAGAATCATTTGCTGGAAGATATTGGATGCGGTGGATGACTATGCGTGTTAGAGAGTGTATAATTTGATGCCAATGAAGACAAATGATTGAAATAACTCGTATGTTCATTTGATATTGTAAATATTCATCTTGACTTTCTTGTTTGAATACGATTTGCTTATCGAAGGCAGAAGACCAAGGCTGTTTCATTTGTATTGAACTTTTTTAATCAAACTTGTTACCGCATAGAAGAATGAATAAAAATAAATCAGAAGAAGGTGAAATGTTGTCATGATTACCTATGCTGTGAAAAAATATCTTCAAAATAGTGATCAATAGTGTTCTTATGAGCACAGTTATTAACTGAGAGCTTTATTTGCCAATTGACCATTTTCGCATGTGTATATGATGTGGCAGGTAGGAAAATACTTCATACCTGGGAAGTCCAGAAACTCAAACCTATGACCCTCAGCTTGGTCTTGCTGCGAATTTTCACACAAAGTATATAAATAATACTCTTATTGCTGATGCTGATACTCAGAGATCTCTTCTTTTGAAAAATCTTGTTACTACAAAAACTATTGACTACTTTTTAATGCTTCAAAACATCGATTGTCTGATCGCCTTTTGCGCCTGAATCTGAATGCCTTGAGACAATGGAGTCCTGAGTGTGTCTCGAAGCAGATGTGTTACAAAAGAACAAACAATAAGCAATCTCGTGAAAATTAGATTCCAAATCGAAATCGGAAATGGACGTGAGGGAATCTCACGCAAAACCATGATTGAAGTTGGCTAGAATAAGGATCGGATAAGAATGACAGAGCACAAAGGTATACTAAAAATATCGATTTCGATTTTTTTTCATTAATTAAGTTAAGGATTAAGTGCTGGTTCGGAAGGCTATTTTCATTCGATGCCATACGTTTTCAACGCCTTCGACAGCAGGCCCCTCAAGTCAATCACATTTTGTTGGGAGATTTGCAGCAACGACTTCGAGAGTTCACTGAAAGCGAAAAGGACGGTTTATGATAGCCGAGTGAGTTGTATTCGAGCCTCAGAGCCTCTGTGGAAAACGACGGGATTATTGGGATGGTGCAGAAAGAGGCGAAAAAAAGAAACATCCGCTGATTATAGGGCACATAACGACGAGGATAATAAATCGACAGCGAGTGGAAAATTGAGCTTCGCGAAAGTGGAGTCGCAGATGGGGGATTTAAATTAACGAGCGATCGTAAATTACCGAACATGATTCATTTGATGCGTGATTTCCTCTGCCGTTGATCAGATATACGGATCTTTTTATTTCAGCTGCTGTTTGAATTGTTTTCATGCTTTTTAAAACGCACGACTGTTGTGTGCATTGATTTGTCGAGAAACACTACCAACTTCAAAATTTATTTCAACAATATCAGGCTCTTAATGGAACGGAAGCTCCCTTAGAGTTGACGGATTCCGCTCACACAGTAACTTTTATGGGGCACCCTCATCTGCATGCTAGATTAACACACCAGAACGCAGACAAATCCACACATTTTAGCTTTCAAACGACTGACTGCTAGATAATCATCGCTACACTGAAACTCATTTGAGCCCTTTCAAAAACTTGCTCAGCTGAAATAAACACTCTTCCCGGGCTATCGTGCCTCTGTATCAGTAGTTCAAAACTCACTCTCGAGGTGCAAAAAACCGAAGCATAACAGAGTAGCAAACGAAACATTATCACGTTTTTGTTCGGAAAGGAAAATTAATTGAACTCAATTAGAGTTTGTGATAAGCGATGGCGGCTCTGAGGGAAGAACGAACGGATTGCATGCCGACCTGAGGCCAAGCACAATAGCCAAAGCCACCACCCACTCACTCACTGACATGAACCCACCCGACCATACGGATGAAACAAGATTATAACATAATACGTTTTTCTGACGTAAGTTTATATCAGTACGTAAAAAACAAAAAATCCTAACAAAAATTGTACCTTTGAAGATTTAATTTCAAAGAGTTTCCAATATGATATAGAACAAGTCAAAAAAGCATTACCCACAACAACATTATATCAAGTTTCGTTATTTTCAACTGTAAATGTATTATAATATTGTTATGTCATTCTGTTCGGGCAGGCACCTGCAATCTGAAAGAGCAAAGCCAGACTGAACCGACGACTGGTGAAGTCCATTTGCCAGCAAGTGAACAGAGATGATTGATTTTTAACTGGGTTATGGCAATTAACTGGCTGAGCTGCCTGCGGCCATGTCTAGGCTAGGCTGTGCCTATCGATGCAGAAGAATTTGATGTGCAGGAGCGTGTAAGGGGATATCTTAGCCGGAAAACAATCGAACCATCCTGATGACCGTCTGAACTCAGTTATTCAATTTCAACGTTCAATGCCACGAACTCCCGCAAAGGTCGTTTTATTACATCATCCAATTTATCCTGTCCGCTCATCAATGCGTTCGCACGAAATACCTTCGAAAGGTCACGCACGTACATTAAGGTGGCCCAAACTAAAATCATACTTTAAAAATATTAAGAGTCATCCCCCAATTTGTTCATATGGACTCCAGAAGTGGGGGCCCAGATAGCCGTAGCGGTAAATGCGCAGCTATTCAGCAAGACCAAGCTGAGGGTCGTGGGTTCGAATCCCCCCGGTCGAGGATCTTTTCGGGTTGGAAATTTTCTCGACTTCCCAGGGCATAGAGTATCATCGTACCTGCCACACGATATACGCATGCAAAAATGGTCATTGGCATAGTAAGCTCTCAGTTAATAACTGTGGAAGTGCTCATAAGAACACTAAGCTGAGAAGCAGGCTTTGTCCCAGTGAGGACGTAACGCCAGATATAAGATAATAAGTGAAAAAAAGTCAACCAAATATATGTGCAAAACGTTTCCAATGACATTTCCGACCATGAATGGTGTTGTAGGCGAAGAAATTCTTTCCTTGTTGATTTGAAGATTCTCAAATCAAAATAGAAGAAACTGAAACAAAGAAACTTGAGGATGTTGCCAAAGGTTTATGTAGTTTGATCATTATGGGCCACCCTACTATGCACATTTGCTCGTGTGAGCATGTGGTGGCATGCGGATAGTATTCATTAAAAATTCCTGGGCAAAGTTTCATGCGATAATAAATTATTCATCTAGGATAAAGGGCCAGAGCAGTCGACAAGAGTGTTAAACATTGTATCCATGAAACAGCTCGTTTCTTGGGTAAATTGAAAACATAATGTGCTCAAACTAACCGGTTCGTTCTGACGTACTGATCTGTAACCATGCATATTGGATCGGTAAATAATGTTTGAATATATCTACGTGATCGAATAAACTAAACAAAATTGGATAAAATAAACCAACTGCTTTCTACTTGTACCTTGTAATTCCGCCTTAATTGATTACCTTTTGACAAATATGCGTCTCTCGACTACCTCTTGTAGGTTTTGAATAACCTTTAACAGGCTGAACCATTTCAACGGAATAGTTCATGATCACCTCTACAATAAGGTGGCTCATTTTTCTATGAAAAAAAAAAAATAAACTGTGATATCTTAACTGAACCTATCTAAATTTCTTTATTTTGACCCCAGAAGGCATTTTTACCCGACTTGACCCATTGCCAACCTGACAGGTGGACGTTCAAAAAATTCCACCCAGTCGTTTCCATTCGAACTGAAACGAACGCAATCGATCAAGGGTTGACGAAATAATAGCAATTTGAACTTTACGGTGAACCCAGAGTAGTCGCCTCGTGCGTTGGCTGCTAAGTACACCATCAAGTTGGAAGCAATACAATCAGGGCTGGATCCACAAATTTGGAAGCTCCGGGGTCCGTAGGGCCCTTTTTCTAGGATAGAATAGATTGTTAGGTTTATAGTTGTTGGTAATTGAATTGAATTGTTGATTGAAACCTTGATAAGAGTTACTTGGGATCAAAAATTAAAATAGGAAAATCTAAAAACCAAATTATAATACATTTTTTTCTGTCTTAGTTATTTTTTTCTTTTTTTTTTTCAATTTTGAAATATGTCACATTAATTTTGATTCACTCCACTATATAATGTGATTGATCTTTATGAACCAAGTACATAAATGACCCGATTTTGTCTAGACCTGTGCGCCAAAATATTTTTAATCGGTGGCGGCGTAAGGCCATTTTTGCACCGGCATCGACGTAGTTATCGGCGTTACGCCGTTGACCATTTTTGACGGTGGCGGCGGCGTACATCGGCGTGGGGGAAAAATTGAACATTAAAAATTTAATATAGGTCAAACAACAAAAATCTTTAAAAGCCCCATTCCAATTTCTTTAGGAACTAGAGTTTTTACAAATTTTCGGACATTTTGGTAAGAAATCCAAGGTATCATTCTTTAAAATATATCTTCAACGAAGTATTTTATATTTAAATAATAATTCAAATGAAAAAGATACATTACCAAACCTTAATGCTCAAGCTTATATAAGCAGAGCTGCTGAATTAATAATTTCATTTTGTGCAAATTATGTTAAGGGTTTTCGTTTAGGTAGAATTTTACATGATTTTTTTATAGATGGACATATTAAACATGGCTAGAATAATGATAGTCCTTGAGCTACTGAACAACCTTGCCGAAGACGCCATCTCTCTAAGTGGACAGGATCCTGAGCTATCCGCAAAACAAAAATTCTATGCTCACTAGCGCCGCCTGGTGGCAAAATTTCGAATCTCATAACCTTTATAATGATAGTCCTTGAGCTACTGAACAACTTTGCCGAAGACGCCATCTCTCTAAGTGGACAGGATCCTGAGCTATCCGCAAAACAAAAATTCTATGCCAACTAGCGCCGCCTGGTGGCAAAATCTCGAATCTCTTGACTAGAATAATGTTAGTCCTTGAGCTACTGAACAACTTTGCCGAAGAATAATGATAGTCCTTGAGCTACTGAATAACTTTGCCGAAGACGCCATCTTTCTAAGTGGTCAGGATCCTGAGCTATCCGCAAAACAAAAATTCTATGCTCACTAGCGCCGCCTGGTGGCAAAATTTCGAATCTCATAACCTTTATAATGATAGTCCTTGAGCTACTGAACAACTTTGCCGAAGACGCCATCTCTCTAAGTGGACAGGATCCTGAGCTATCCGCAAAACAAAAATTCTATGCCAACTAGCGCCGCCTGGTGGCAAAATCTCGAATCTCTTGACTAGAATAATGTTAGTCCTTGAGCTACTGAACAACTTTGCCGAAGAATAATGATAGTCCTTGAGCTACTGAATAACTTTGCCGAAGACGCCATCTTTCTAAGTGGTCAGGATCCTGAGCTATCCGCAAAACAAAAATTCTATGCTCACTAGCGCTGCCTGGTGGCAAAATTTCGAATCTCATAACTTTTATAATGATAACGCTTGAGCTACTGAACAACTTTACCGAAGGCGCCATCTTTCTAAGTGGCCAGGATCCTGAGCTATCCGCAAAACAAAAGTTTCATGCTTACTAGCGCCGCCTGGTGGCAAAATTCTGAATCTCGTAGCTTTTATAATGATAGTCCTTGAGCTACTGAACAACTTTGCCGAAGACGCCATCTTTCTAAGTTGTCTGGATCCTGAGCTATCCGCAAAACAAAAGTTCTATGCTCACTAGCGCCGCCTGGTGGCAAAATATTGAATCTCATAGCGTTTATAATGATAGTCCTTGAGCTACTGAACAACTTTGTCGAAGACGACATCTTTCTAAGTGGTCAGGATCCTGAGCTATTCGGAAAACAAAAATTCTATGCTCAATAGCGCCGCCTGGTGGTGAAATCTCGAATCTCTTGGCTAGAATAATGATAGTCCTTGAGCTACTGAACAACTTTCCCGAAGACGCCATCTTTCTAAGTAGTCTGGATCCTGAGCTATCCGCAAAACAAAAGTTCTATGCTCACTAGCGCCGCCTGGTGGCAAAATATTGAATCTCATAGCGTTTATAATGATAGTCCTTGAGCTACTGAACAACTTTGTCGAAGACGACATCTTTCTAAGTGGTCAGGATCCTGAGCTATTCGGAAAACAAAAATTCTATGCTCAATAGCGCCGCCTGGTGGTAAAATCTCGAATCTCTTGGCTAGAATAATGATAGTCCTTGAGCTACTGAACAACTTTCCCGAAGACGCCATCTTTCTAAGTAGTCTGGATCCTGAGCTATCCGCAAAACAAAAGTTCTATGCTCACTAGCGCCGCCTGGTGGCAAAATATTGAATCTCATAGCGTTTATAATGATAGTCCTTGAGCTACTGAACAACTTTGTCGAAGACGACATCTTTCTAAGTGGTCAGGATCCTGAGCTATTCGGAAAACAAAAATTCTATGCTCAATAGCGCCGCCTGGTGGTAAAATCTCGAATCTCTTGGCTAGAATAATGATAGTCCTTGAGCTACTGAACAACTTTCCCGAAGACGCCATCTTTCTAAGTAGTCTGGATCCTGAGCTATCCGCAAAACAAAAGTTCTATGCTCACTAGTGCCGCCTGGTGGCAAAATCTCGAATCTCTTAGCTAGAATAATGATAGTCCTTGAGCTACTGAATAACTTTGCCGAAGACGCCATCTTTCTAAGTGGTCAGGATCCTGAGATATCCGCAAAACAAAAGTTCTATGCTCACTAGCGCCACCTAGTTGCAGAATTCCGCAATTGAATGACCACCATATGTTAACCCTTGAACTACTGAACAATTTTGCTGAACATCATGATCCTCTATTTTGAATACTTTTCAAGATAATGATCATTTATAAAAACGGTCGTTAATCTGAATTTCGGTCGTAAAAAAGTGGTCGGAAAAAGAACCGTCGGTAAAAAAACGGTCGTAAAAGAGGTTGGATTGTACCACATAGGAACAGCGTGCTCAGTCGATAGGGAACGCTAAAAGCTATACATACATACACACAAAACTATAATTTTGAAATTTTATTTTCTTCGATGGGAAAACTGTATCAAATTCTATTATAAATGATAGCAAAGCTGTATGGATTTCAAGCAAAAATATGTTAAATGTGTTTAACGTTATGTAAGAAAAATAAATAAGTAAATTTGTATGTTTCTTTCCCAGTCCTCAAAATAAATGATGAATATACATGTATTTCATCAAACATGGATCCATATTTGTAGGCTATTTATAACTGTAGGGCGTGTGTTCTTCAAATAATAGAGCAATTAAAATGGTTGCCCTATATTTGTATATCTGTAACAATCTCTGATAAAAATTATTCCTAATAAAATTTCAAAGCCATCCTGAAAGAATACTCGAAGAAGTTGTGATAAGATTCCTGTCAATTTTTTTTTTAATTCTGGGAGTATGCCTGAAGATAAGACTGGAGGATTATGTATCGGAGAAAGAACAGTAGTAATTCTTACATGAATCTATGAAGAAAACTATGGATGAAGTTTAGAAATAATTTTTAAAAGATAAATGGAGGAACCTGAAGAAATTATCGCTGGAATATACGAAGGAATCTTCTGAGGAACCTATGAATTATTTAGTAGAAAGATTTCAAATGGAATAATTGGTAATTTGATTTTTTGGCGGGAATACTCATAAGTACAAGAACACGAATGTTGAATAGTAAAATCCACATGAAAAACTCTAGCAGGTATACACGGAGAAATCACCCAAAAACTTCCAAGAAAGAACTTGAGCAGAAGTCATCTGTGGTATCCATGAAGAAATTCCTGAAAAATTAAAGAAATGTGTTGAAAAATCCTTGAAAAAAACGCATAGGGGATATTCATGAGAAATTCTTGAAGTGACGCTTTCTAATCTATTTAGAAAATCCAGAAAGAATCTTTAGCAGCATTTCTCTAGAAATATGGTAGAGACCTACTTAGAGAATTAAAAAAATATATTCATAAGTTATGGAAAATCCCCTAGTACCGGTTACCTAGGACGCCTAATTAGTAATTCAAAAACTATTTATTTAATGTGGAAATATCATTTGAAAATACAAATGTTGCAAGTTTTTTATTTTTAAAACGAGAACTGCCACCTATAGCTCATGTCTATATACTGTATATTGTTTTTTGAAAGATTTAAGCATGTTTAAAAAATGTTTTCAGCGATTTTTAAATTTAGATGATATGGGGTAAAATTGATCACCTATATAAAACGTTCGGTATTATTGAAAATAAAATTACTTACTTAGATCATGGCTTTTGAAGCCAAATATGAAGGTCAAACGCTTACAAGTCATTTACATTTTGAATTATTTCAATATTAAAAAAACACCGAACCGCGGAATTCGCCTAAAAGCAGGCAACTTCCAAAGAAAATTCTACATTCTCAACATTAACCAGACCAAATTTTTATTTTCGATTTAAATATCATTTTTAGTTATCTTATATCGTTCTAAACACGTTTTGGGTAATGATTTATTTTCATTCGCAAATCTATGAATTTTGGTTTTTGGTTTTAATAATTTTTATTTTTGAACATCCCTTCTCTTTTTCATTTTTTCTTGAAGCCTCTTCTAGTTACTGATTTTTAGCAATAATAAAAATACAAGTTTTTACTGGACTTTTAAAAATATTACATATTTTTTCTGGAATTATTTAAGTTTTCCGTGTAATTAACGGAAAAACAGGTTTGAAATTATTTTAATACCACCAAACTATTCTTCTGCGATAGGTTGATCGTAGAAAAATATAAAAGGTACGATTTTTTATATTACACGTTAACTTAAACCCAGGCATTCGTAGATTATATAAGAATACAATTTTTCAAATAATTTTCAAAAATACAAAAAAGTTTGAAAAGTCATAAAAAACTTTTCTTATATGCGTGTTATGAGTCAAGGTTTAAGCCAAAAATAAAATCATTTTGATTTCATAGCTACGATAAAATACACAAAATTCCAAAGTGTACCCCGTCTAAAGGCGGGGTTGGGTATTAAAGGGTTAATTTGTTATATGCCTGTTTTATATTCTTATGAATTTTTGAGGATGCAATCGTTTTCTGCAGTGTAATTTTTAGTGAGAACCACTTGCTCATATCGCTTGCAAAACTTTTGTGAGACATGAATCTTCGGCAGTGTCATGCTTAACCATTGAAATCATTGTTTCAAAAATAAAAAGTAAATTTTCGCAATTTTCTCAAAAATTTTAATTTTTATTAGCTTATGAATATGAGAAAGAGAAGCACAACTCATGGTTTGGAAATATTCTATCAATTCATGATGATTCGAACTTTTTATGAGATGAGTCATTTCGATCAGTGCTACCCCACGGATCAATGATAGCCCGGATTACGGTATCAAGTTGATCAATATTAAAATGCGGCACTGAATACCGTAAAAAAATCTTCAAATAGGTAGAACTTATTTTATTCATTTGAAAGATGCATATGTGGCGCACAAAAATTCCTCCAAGTGGATGTATAAATATATAATTGAAAATATGCAACTTCAACCTAGCAATCAACAAGCCAATACTTCGTTGCCAAAAGGTTCTGTGATTAACTCAATAAAATCAGTTTAACCCGTATCCGTCCGGGTTAGGAAAAAAATTCGAAAAATTCTCGTGAGGCTATTTTTTATCCTATTTGCAAAATTCTTTCACTATATGAAATCCAAACTCTTCTATTTTCCTATGCTGGGGAAAGTGGTCCAAAATTTTGCCTGTGGCCGGAGTTATTCCGGTGTCCTCCTGGGTCAAGTCGGGTAAAAAATTGATCAACTTCCTTCCCCGAACAGTTTTATAATACTTAACTGTCATTTTACAACTTAAGTTTTGTAGGAACAGTCAATCGTGCAACATGAAAGATATTCAAGTGATTTAAGGAGTCATTTTTATGGAAATTTCCTTGAAAGACTGAAATATGTCTTCCGGAAGATCCGGAACATCCGTAAAAGTGGTCAAATCGTTAAAAATGACTTGGAAAGCCGCGTTTTTTTTTTCATTCTCACTAGTTTTCAACATACATGGACATAGCCAATGCTTTGAGAGCATAAAACCATATATGGCCATTGGGGGGCTCACCGGAAGATCCGGAACATCCGCAAAAGTGGTCAAATCGTTAAAAATGACTGGGAAAGCCGCGTTTTTTTTTCATTCTCACTAGTTTTCAACATACATGGACATAACCAATGCTTTGAGTGCATAAAACCATATATGACCATTGGGGGCTCACCGGAAGATCCGGAATATCCGTAAAAGTGGACGATTCGCGGAACTTACCCTACAATACCGCAATTTTTGAAAATGTCATAAACAGTATCAGTATTTATGCCACCATGTGACTCTAGTAGGCTACTGAGTGGTCCCCCGAACGATCCGGAACGCCCGTAAAACTGGCCTTATTATGGAAGATGTCTTGGAAATTCTCGTTGTTTTTTTTTTTATTTCACTAGTTTTCTACATTCAAGGACGAAACTAATATTTCCAACGCTTTATGATCAGTTTTGGCCACTTGGGGGTTTACCGGAAGATCTGGAACATCCGGGAAAGTAGACAATTTACGTGACTCATCCCAGAAAACAGCATCTTTATTTTAGGAGACACGTTATTTTTGTGCACTGAAAACAGTATCAGTATCGAACATACCGTGTGACCCTAGTAGCCTAGTAGTCCTGGAGACAATCCGGAACATCCCTAAAAGTAGCTTTATCATGAAATCGTCATGGGAATCGCGTTTAGTTTTTAGATTTTGCTAGTTTTCTTTAGTCTAGGACGAAACCAATATTGCGAACACTCAAGACTAGCTATTGACACTTGGAAGCTCATTGTAAAATTCAGATCATTCAAAAGTGGACTATTCGGATAAGTTATAAAACTCATTTTTTCTATAAACTCACCCACATAAACCAGTATCGGCTTCAAATGCACCATGTAACCTTGATTAGTTCGGACAATCTGGAACATCTGTAAAAAATGCAACCGAGATAGTTGGAAACTGTTTGAAAAACTTTTTTATTTTCAATAGAAACTTGATTTTATTTCGGTTAAAACTTATATCTTTGCAAATTATGTTTTACAAGATCTTGTATTACTCTTAATGTTCTTAAATTCAGATGCATCGTTTCATTGATTGTACGATTTGCACACAATTAATTTTCTCTCCACTGTACATTTGTAACAGATATGTAGTTCGCAGTTGCAGCATCTTCGTTGAGTTTTTCTGTCCATTGAACATCTCTGACAGCGAAGCCGTTTAATGGATGGTTCGGTAAATGATATATTGATGGTTTTCTTCTTGCTGCATGAGTAGCATACGTACACAGTTATTTCATCTAGATGATCCAAACAAGCTCTTGAAGTACAAATATGACACCTATTATCATCAAGAACAGATGACGTACAATATGTGCATTTAATGGTAACATAGGTACGTAAGTGACGGCCTGAAAAACGTTGTAGATCATTCCTAAGGGCTGCGGATATACTCTGACATAACAACCGATCATTGACGTTGTTGTAGATCAACTCATCACATAATTCCTGTAAAAACAGGCTTCTCCATCGTTTGTCGCCTCTATGGAATTCTGGGTATTTTAATCGAAATAGACATGATGAGTTTAAGCAAGCTATACTGATAAGTTCCATCGCCAGCTTTTTGGTCCACACTTTCGTTTTCCGCACACAATTTGTTTTCCGTGTGACGAAGTCTCCGGAATCAACGGCACCTTTTGTTGCATTATAGTGCAGAACAACGTTAGGCTTATTATCTTGGTCGGTTGTTGTTACATTGTTATTGGTTGTTAAAATGATCACAGGTTTCTTTTTTTTTACCATCCATATATGAAGTTAACACACAGGGTTCTCGATATCCAATCAATGTTGAACCAGGCAGTCTTCCTTTGGAGGCAACGAATTCAGGAGGCAATTCTTTTTTATTGTGCCTTACAGTCCCTGTGAGCATTAAATTTTTTCCCACAATTCTTCAGATAGTTCAGTTGACGTGAAGAAATTATCCGTGGTTACTTCACGGCCTGTAAATATAAATGGCTCAATGAGATCATTGACTATTCGCTTTCCTTGTCCCTTTTCTGGCTGCTTGTCTTTCTTGCCGGTGTAGACTTGTAAGTTACATACGTAATCGCAGTCTACGCAAGACAAGCACCATACTTTCATTCCGTATTTCCCAGGTTTTGAGCGCATATACACGCGAAAAGGTACATGTCCTGTAAAACAGCAAAATAATAACTTACTCAATTAAGGGATTTCATATTCTAAAGCTAAAAAAGCGGTTTTCTTTCAACTGTTCATGAAAATAAAATAAGTACGTTCAACTACGTTATTTTAATATACGAAAATCATAGATTTATTACCCACTCTGAGGACTCACAAAGCCGTAGCTAAATATAAGAAATAGCATATTTATTGTTTCGCTATGAACTGAAAATGATTTATTACGAAAGGTAGAAAATATTGAAACCAATCATAGTCCTATAATCTATTCATAGCTAAGAAAATGCAGGAAATCTTTTGAGATCGAAATACGCGTATCAGTCAAAGGATACAAACTCTAGTGAAATTAAATGGTATAGTACTAAATTCGGGTTTTCATTTGCTTTTAATTGCGATGGTTTTAAATATGCAGCATTTTACTTAGTAGTTCGAAGATTTATTATATATTCATAGCTAGTTCGTTAAAATTTTTGATGGGTTAACACGGTTCTTTTATTGAACGACTTTCAGGAATGGTAGTACTTAGTATTTGGAAATCTGAGGCGATGGCCTCCCGTTATGTATTTCTGGCGTTAACCTGGAGTTTAACACAGTTAGATATACTAAATTGAGATAGAAATAACAACTATAATAAAGATTGTTACGAATTAAACACATATGTTTGATCATAAGCAAATATATCTCAAGTGTTTATTATAAGAAAAGTAGTGTGTTTTACATAAGAAAAGTAGAAAAATTTCTTGACCGAATTGACCAAGAAATTTCCTACAAGGAGTTGCATTTGAAATTACATTTTTTCTCAACAGCGTACTGCGAAGATCGAGATAGGCGATTAATTTCCTTTTCATGTGCAATTTCCCAAAACTATAAAAATTATAACGAGAGAAGATTTATGTAAAGAGTGATAATCTTTTCAAATCGTTCCGAAAAGGCATTACAACCTCTCCATCTTTCCAAATAACGTTATAAAATTAAATTATACTTAAGGCTAACAAACGATGATATAAATTACAACTGTAGGTATCAATCTTCCGATTATGCTGCAGTAAAAAACGTCATACACTATGCAAAAAACCACACTATGCGCGTGCCTCTGGTTCTAACACAAAAAGTATTACAACATAGTCTATTTTCATAAATATTATGTCTGTTTGCCTGTGTTAATTAATAGTTATTGTTCATAATTTTCATGCAAAATTGAGATCTCAAAGGAATAATAGTTATCAGAAAGCAGTAACAATACAAATTTCAAAAAAACTTACCTCGAAAAACGCAGAGTCTTTCATCAACCGTGAGGTTTTCGCCAGGGTTATAATTTTGCACTCACCGTTTTACAAAATCCTGGTAAAAGGAATTAATTGGTTTTAGTTTGTTTCTTGATTTTCTCAAACGCCGGTTTCTCGTTGATTTGTCGTCGAATCGCCAATTATTAAAAATGGTCTTGAATCGGTTTTTGGACATGGCTAGTTTATAAAACGATGGACTCCAAACGTCATCGCTACTCCACAGAAAATCAATGTTTAAATTATTCTGATGAAGTCTGCCTGCAGCTATAAGGATGCCAATGAAAGCCTCCATTTCAGCTTTCGAAACATCTTTCCATATAGCTTTAGTTTTTTTCGCACTTCTTCGACCAAAAAGGTTGGTAAGTTTCACCATGTTTCCAATCATTTCTGAAGAAACGAACAGTTGGAAAACTTCTTTGGCTGTCGTGAAATGTTTTGAACTGTTGGTGAGTCCGTGCTTTTCGCTGTCAAACTCCGGTCTATCCGGTTTTTCTGGGATATGAAGTAATATTTGTAATAGGATTGAAGAATCATGAAGAATAATTTCAATATTATTCGTATGTTATAAACTTACCACGACGCGGAGATTTACTCCAACGATTTCCGTTTTTAGCAATATAATAATCGGTGATATTTTCGCACGATATATTAATGCTATCATCAGACAACCTGTGACCAGAATATTGTTTATGAAAAACTTGAAATTTATATTACCAAACATATTTTGGATTATCACCCATATTCTTGTTTACTTTCGAATGCTCTTTCGATAGAATACCGATTTGCATTCCCGTTTACGCCAGCGAAATCAAGTGGGCCATGGATTCTAACGAAAAGGATTCGATCGAAAGTTGGATTCACTGTAAACAAGAATGAGGGTAAATAATTGAAGCATACATACATTGACTCTGCCTCTTCACCATCAATATCAGGAATTGTTTCGTCATTAGAGATTTCATCCTCCCACTCGCTATCACTACTTTCATCAGAGTTGTTCATGTTGCCGTTAAATTTTAAGCAACACCGTATTTTCGCTTCCGGAAATGACACGCACAGGAAAAAATTTGAGAGCAAGCTTTCAAAACTGCCACAAACGCAACGTTTATGAGAAACGTATCGAAACATCTGTAGATGAGTGTGTGTTCGGGAGTTTTACATATACCACTAATACATATGAAAAGCCTCGATTCGTGCACGTATTGAGATCAATTCAACCACCACTAACAGATGCGAGTTGGTGTCGAGGTAAGATGCACGACTTACACTCCGAAGGTAGAAGTTCAAATCTGAGTCGGGCGGAAACGTTTATTTTGGCTTTTTTATAACTTTCAAAATATAAAATGCAACTTTGATTTCAAGAACTAATCTATTGATATTGTCAAAATTGAACAGTAGCGCAAATCTAAGAGCAGAACTATTGATATCAACGTGCTGTTTTCTACTGTGAGATCAAATGTTATCATAAACCGCAGAATCGCTAGTGTTTGAAAGGGATGCTTTCTTAGTTCTAATACCCTTCGTTATATGAACGATGGAACTTTCAGATTATTCTGATGGGCTGATTATTGGCCACACAGAGTACCGTCGTGCGTAGTGGCATTGGTCCAAAAGGGGTGCTTCGAGTTACTATTATTGCAGCAAATAATACCAGAATAATGAAAACAATGTGGCAAGCTTCATGAGTACATTCTCAATAACTACTAGGTGATCATAGATGGCGGTCACGCCCTAGGTCCAATGTCATCCCGAACATTGATAATAATAAAGCATTTCAGCTCTCTAATAGCACTATATTAGCAAGCAGAGTGAATAAAAGTGCTTTTTGATTTCTTGGGTGATAGTACTTTCAGTGCGCGAAATCAATCGGTGTTCAAAAAATAGTAATTTTCTAGAATGAGTCACTTGAATTGTTTACTTTCCTGGATGTTCCGCATCTTCCGATAAGCTCTCAAGTACCCATATCTGGCCATACAATGTTGGCAATATTGGTTACGTCTTGGGATATAAAAAACAGAATGAGTTACGCGAATCGTCAACTTTTCCGGCTGTTCCGGATCTTCCGGTAAACCCCCAAGTGGCCATAGCTGATCATAAAGCGTTCGAAATATTAGTTTCGTCCTTGAATGTAGAAAACTAGTGAAATAAAAAAACGACGAGAATTTCCAAGACATCTTCCATAATAGCCAGCTATATATGACACGTGAAAAAAATGAATTTACAAAAATTGCGGTGTTGTAGGGTATGTCACGCGAATTGTCCACTTTTACGGATAATCCGGATCTTCCGGTGAGCTCCCAATGGCCATATATGGTTTTATGCACTCAAAACATTGGTTATGTCCATGTATGTTGAAAACTAGTAAGAATGAAAAAAACCGCGGCTTTCCAAGTCATTTTTAACGATTTGACAACTTTTGCGGATGTTCCGGATCTTCCGGTGAGCCCCCCAATGGCCATATATGGTTTTATGTACTCAAAGCATTGGCTATGTCCATGTATGTTGAAAACTAGTGAGATTGAAAAAAAAAACGCGGCTTTCCAAGTCATTTTTAACGATTTGACCACTTTTACGGATGTTCCGGATCTTCCGGAAGGCATATTTCAGTTTTTCAAGGAAACTTCCATAAAAATGACTCCCTAAATCACTTGAATATCTTTCATGTTGCACGATTGACTGTTCCTACAAAACTTGAGTTGTAAAATAACAGTTAAGTATTATAAAACTGTTCGGGAAAGGAAGTTGATCAATTTTTTACCCGACTTGACCCAGAAGGACACCGGAATAACTCCGGCCGCAGGCAAAATTTTGGACCACTTTCCCCAGCATAGGAAAATAGAAGAGTTTGGATTTCATATAGTGAAAGAATTTTACAAATCGGTTAAAAAGTAGATTCACGAGAATTTTTCGAATTTTTTTTCTTAACCCGGTCGGATACGGGTTAAATGGCACTACCGCAACTTAGGAGCACCCTCAACTAATGGATCACTTAACCTACAATTTCTTCAGTAACTTTGCAATTGATGATCCTGTTAACAGTATATCCTCAAATTTAGAGGAATTTATACTTGCTTCAACCTTTATGAAGAACATAATGAAGAAATTCTTCAGACTAAAGCTAAGACATTCCCACAGTAGATATGCTTGAAGCTCCCATAAGTTTAACAAAAAAAAAAAAAAGATTGTTCATACAGTTCCTTTGCAAGAAGTTTTTCGTGTTATTATTGGCAGAAAATGTGTCAATTGCTTCGTCAGTCTTCAGTGTGTTTGCAGGAATACATCTACATCGTTATTATCGTCTCAACTAATTATACAGCAATTTCCTTCGAAAATATGGAGAAGAACCAGCCATAGGCTGAATGTCTCGATAATAAAGATAATAATAATAATAATTGAAAATAATCATATATGGTACACTGGAGCAAGTTGGAAAGTTTGAAGTAAGATTAAATAGCTTGATACCATAGTAAAATTTTTTAATGAAAAGAATGAATTTATCGGAACATTAAGTTAACAATAGAAGCAACATATTAGAGTGAGCCTGCTCACATTTATTAACTTCGGATTCAAAACTATGCGTTTCATCCTGCTCCAGCCGTATAAACTTGCCCGTGTATTTTAACTAAGAATACTTTCACAGCAGTTTCTGAGGAATCAGAAACGCCCTTTGCTTGTAAATTTACATAAATTTGTGTGAGTCGTAGCGCTTGGTCCTCTCCCTTTTTTCGAGCGTTACAGATTTTGTAAACGACGCCTTTTGAATTATTTATTTAATGTGATTTGTTACTATTCCCTGGTTATTAATCTTGCAAATCTTTGAATATTTAAAACAAATCGTGTAAATCGTGTTTTTAGGAAATCATCAGAGTATTCCACGTTCTGGAGTTTCTAAAATTTACCTTTGAACTTCCTTAGCAAATTCTACAAGAAATTGTAACTTTTGCAGGCAGTCATGAACACAATTTAAAAAATTACATTGTTTATTGGAAAAATAAAAATGAACGTTGATACTGTTTAAACTAAACTTTTGAGAAATTGGTCTATGGAATGTAGTTGGACTTCTTAGTAGTTTTAGTGATTGAGGGATGATTAATACATTAAATGGTGGCTTGAAGTACATCTTGCCACAGAATAAACCTAATAATTCACTTCCATTATTCCCTTTCCAAGTAATTCTAAACATCTTAGGTCGTTTGCATTCAGCGACAACTCGAGTGAAAACTTAAACCAACAGCTTCGAAAATTTCCCAGCTCGTTAACAGTGGGGGCCCGGAGGGATTCCCGCTCTTCCATTATGTAATCTACAAACTTTTCGACAGAATTCGACAATTAGAGCGAAGATGTTTCAGTCATTCGACGCCACCACCGAAAGCCGCCCTTCCCCTCCCGCACCCAACCAGACTGCGGTTCAAGACAAACAATCTCGGCTTGAATTCAATTAGCCAGCCTCATTTGAGCTTCGTCGTCGTCGGTAATACCACCTTCACCGCCGCTTTTGTACGCCATATTTCCTTCAGGCACAATATCATCACCACCACCATCAACAACAACAACAGGGCATGTTACCTACCGTGTCGTTTCAGGTTCGATTCAGGTACAGACCGGGGGACTACGAGATTACCATAAATCTTTTAACAGGCGCGCACATTTGGGCTCCACACAAACTGATACGACAGTTATTCCATGATTCTGAATAGGGTCCTAAAGCCCTATTCCAATTCGTGCTCCAAACGTTTATGCTCATGCATATAACACATATATAGAGTAAGGTGGGACAAAAGTTCGGCATTAGTGGTAAAATCAAAATTTTCAGAAAATCAAAAGCCTTTGAAAATAAAAAAAATACTATACATTGGCATTCATTTTGCAGAACAAACTTGTGTCAAAATATTTACACATTTTAAAATTGAAAATTGATTGTGTAAAACAAACTTTTGTCCCACCTGTGGGGCAAGAGTTCCATTCGAGTGTGGGGCAAAAGTTCACTGGCCAAAACACAAAAAAACTTATGTTTTTTCTTTGATACCTTGCACTGAAAGTTCGACCAAAAATGTTAGGATCCTATTCTAAAAAAAATGTAGCGTCGTTTCGATGACTCTATCGACTAATATTGCGCCGCGTCAGTATGACTGGAGCCTTTACTTTTCCGGGAAAGATACAACGTGGGTCTGGAAGGAAATAGACGACAACAACGGTGCGAAAGTGTACATAAGCAACGATTACCTATATAGGTAGTGTGTTGGAAAACGAGCTTTTTTTACGAGCGATGCGATGCCATAACACTCATTCAATCAACAAGACCATCCCGTAAGCGCCGCCATTCGTTATGAGGAAAAAAGGTGTTTTATTGGGAGGAGGGTTTATTTCGAACTAGAGCTTACCGAGAAGTGATTTCCGTAAAATTCGTAAATATAGAGTGATAAGACATTTTTATAGGCTTATATGGGCGTTGGCCATGGGGATTTGAGCACGTTATCCGTGATGCTGGGAATTATTTTTCAGCCTAATTTACCTATTCGTTTAATCAACTAAATCACTTTATTGTGTACATTATTCCTTTCTTCTTCTTTGTGGCATTACGTCCCCACTGGGACAGAGCCTGCTTCTCAGCTTAGTGTTCTTATAAGCACTTTCACAGTTATTAACTGAGAGCTTACTATGCCAATGACCATTTTTGCATGCGTATATCGTGTGGCAGGTACGAAGATACTCTATGCCCTGGAAAGTCGAGAAAATTTCCAACCCGAAAAATTCGAACCCACGACTCTCAGCTTGGTCTTGCTGAATAGCTGCGCGTTTACCGCTACGGCTATCTGGTCCCCACATTATTCCTTTATGGATGCAAGTTTCACAATGATACTAGAATAATCATTATACAATATTCGTAACTAAATGTTTGTTCAAAGCAAAGGCGTTGATGGCAGCAATTTCAACAAGAATTTACAGTTGTGTTTAGAATAACAGTAGTGAAAGCTGATTTTCATGCATAATGCTCAACCCAACTGAGTAAAAGGCTCTGTATCAACGTAATGCCAAGATGAAGTTACCCATTTTGCGTGAAAAAATGGTTCCGGTGTATTTAGATGTCCCATATTACTATATTATAGGAGCCTTCCTTTGCCATGTTGTAAGAGCCCACGGCTACAAAGTAAAGCCATGCTTGAAGTGTCTGGGTTCGATTCCCGTTCGTTCCAGGATCTTTTCGTAAAGGAAGTTTCCTTGACTTCCCTGGGCGTAGAGTATCATCGCACCTGCCACTCGATATACGAATGCGAAAATGTCAAATTTATAAAGAAAGCTCTTCAGATAATAACTAGAGAAGTGCTCATAAGAACACTAAGCTGAGAAGCAGGCTCTGTCCCAGTGAGAACGTTTTGCAAAAAAAAAAATGTTTTCATGACTTTGAATGACAATTCAGAAACCCACACAAAATATACTCAGTCGTCCCATTAAAAAAATATACATAACCTCACTCACAAGAACGAAATGATTATGCAACCATATTCAGTGAAATATTGATTTTTCATTTGTTCACGAGCTGTCTATGAATGGCAGCATCTATTTGTGTACCCCAATGGCATGTATATAGGAAGAAGAGTGAAACATCAAGATAATGCAAAAAAAATCTGCTGTATCGAAACTCAGCGATCGGCAATTTGACTATTACCTTTCTCGCAAAACTGCTGGAAACGTTATGAGAGGTTGTAGTGTTTTCCATTACACATTCCACTCCACAGCTGTTTTGATTTTTGCTTCAAAAAATGTTCTTCACATCTTTCTTGGGGAACTTCGTACAAAATTCTTTTCGTGTTCCAAGAAGCAACACTTTCAAGAATCTCAAGATAAAATGTAAATTCTACGAGTTTTTAAAAATTGAATTACATGCCGAAATAATCACATTTATTAGCTGCTCTACCACTTCTTAAGCATAATTCTCCTCATACGTTTGGTTCCAGAAGTCCATCTGGAATTCCTCAACAAATTTTCATTACGTATTTTACCGCAACTTATCACTGGCTAAATATACTGTTTTTTTCGCGTTAAACTCCTACAGTTCTACCATAATAGTTAAAAAAGTCCCTTCAATCAAGTTTGTTCTCAATTTCTGTGAGTAGGAAAAATTTGTTTCATCACCAATTCATTTCCCAACCTTCGAAGTTAATGCAATCTTTCACAAAAGTAGGATAAAAAAGAGCAATAATTTTTGTAGTAAATCCTACGAAAAAGTATTTAGGCTTTTCTGTGAGATATATCGTCATAAATTACAAAATTATTTTTTTGACGTTCAAAAATAAATTGCAAAGTACTATAATGAATTGGCTGATTTTTTTTCAAATCTCCCGAAGAATTGCACGTGCTGCTTAAGGAAGAACATTACTGGAAAATACTTGAATGAATCTCTGGTTTTTTGAAAGATTTTTCTGTAGAAATGTTCGATTTAAAAAGAAAAAAAAAAACAAATCCTACATAATTCAAAAAATTTTAAAATATTGTAATGGAGATAGTTTCGAAGAATGCTGGGATCGAGATTAAAATGATTTTTGGATACATCTAAAGAAACATTAGTCTGTCAATAAAATCGGATTTATCAGCAGGTTCTATCTCGTTAGGCCGAATGCCGTTAAACCGAAATCCACTAGGCCGAAAGGGTCAATAGGCCGAAAATGGCCAATAATTCTAATGAAACGTAATGTCGAATGGGTAACTAACAACTTCTCTTAATCTCGCAAAAAACATTCCAGTTTTGTCATCCTTCAAGAATGATTTTCTGAATGATTTGTTTAAAGAATCTGAGGAGAATCTTTTGAAAGGCAAATTTGAAAAAAAAACCTTCGGCGAACTCAGTGGATAATTTGTAGAAAGGATCCTTGATTGATCATTAAGAGATTTTGGAGATAATTCAAGAATTTCTTATATTTTTCCTTGGAGAAATCCTCAGTTATTGATCCGAAACAAATTATTAATGAACAACTGAATGATATTACTATCAACCAATTGGATTTTTGTTCCGAATAGAAGTTAGGTAGTCGCGCGTCTTTTTAGCAGCAAATGCAGCTTCAAGCTGTAATTATATTGGTTTCAAATTATGGCTTTTAAAATACAAATAAATTTTTCACTTACATTTCGTGTTTTTTATATTTCTACCCGAAACACTTCTTTTCCTAGATGGCTTTCAATTTCACAAGTGAATAATTTAGGTTGACAAATTTAGTGCATAAGTTTTTCTAGTATAGGGTTCATTTCAAGGTAGCATTACTTACAATTACTTCTCGCGGAAGATTACTAAAGGACCTCTCCTTCACTCCTCTCTCGTTCTCTTTCGATTATAACAGTGGAATACTGAAGTTTTTGTTAAGTTTTTCACTATAGATCGAAAGTCAATTTCCTTGACTAGCGTTTCATACAAAAAACGCAACAGAAGTTGATGTGACTCAGTTATTAATGAAAGAGAAAGTAAAGAAAGAGAGCCTCTCAATGTTAGATAGGTCCTTTAGTAATGTTCCGCGAGACTTGAGAAGGATAATAATGAAAACGCTCTTGCTTGTCAAAAAATGGTTGAAACCAATGTGCCCTGTGAGATCCGACCATTCTATTGCCATGAGGCTTTAACTGATATGATAAGGCATCAAAGCATACTAAATATGGCTGCCGAAAAGTGCCGATTCAAAAGAAACTTGCCTAGAAAAATGGTCGAAAATTATAAAAATTTTACCATAATGTCATTATATCTTCCGATTTGATGATTTCACAGCTTTGGTATATTCAGCAAAGTTGTGTATTAGACTGGCCCAGCTCAGTATGGGAGAAAAATAAAGTTGTATGATTCCACGGGGCACCCCCCAGGATTACTTTTTGGGGTTAGAGGAAGCCATTCTGAAAAATTCAGCTCATTTGGTCGTTTCATGAGCTGGCGCATTTGAATTGAAGTTAATATGGGATTTTCAGCTCAAACATATGCTCAACAGTACATCATCTACTGTTTGATTCAGGAAAATTGATGATCGCGTTCAATTGGACTCAGAATGTCAAAAACACTACTTGATGTAATAGCGAAGAATATTGTAGAAGATTGTACCATGATCAAAATGAAAAAAGTTGGTGTTTTAACCATCTAAAGTATATCATGCAATACTGCTTGTATTTCTTCAACATAGCTTGGCGGTAGCCACTAAGCGCATCATAGCCACCTATGACGCTGGACGAGCTGAGGCACATGTCGCATGCATATAAGTGACTGTACGGGAGTGCTGATCTAAGCCTAACTTTCAACAACTGAAAGAGTAATGAAAATGAGATCAAATCCAGATACAACCTTCTGCAATTATGTTCATTAGGGTATCAACTAGTGTATTTGTCATTCTGGGCTTATTTGAACGCAAACAATTAGTATACGGAACGAAACAGTGACATAGGACCAATTTTCAATATATTTGAGACGAATATCCCATACAAACTTCAAATCGAATGCGCCAGCTGGTGGAGCAACTAATTGAGTTGAAATTTTGAGAGAGCGTTTTTCTAACCCTAAGGCTCATATCTAGGGGGTGCCCCGTTAAGTTTTACAACTTTTTTGTTTAAGGGCCAGTCTATTGTGTATTTTTGTAATATATAAAATGTTGTAGAATATGTCATGTTCATAAATTGCACATTAATCATAGACATGTTCAAAAAATTGATATTTATGGTAAAATTGGTTAAATTTAAAATTATCACCGTTAAAATGAAGTCATATATCAAGTATGTTCAGCAAAGTTGATATAAATATAAACATCTTAAACTTTGGTACAGTAATGATCGCCCTAAAAAATTTTTTCAAAGAAATATTTTTTTCCCGGTTGCCCTATTTAGTATATTTTAAAAATTATGTTTCATTATTACTCGGGATGCTTATTCAAAACAATGTCCCGAAGACACCTATGGGCTAAAACGCCTCTAAGAGGTTTTGACCGTCAATTTTTACATTCGTCCCACTGTGCGGCACTGCAGCAGCGTCCGCGAATACAGTATCAAATTGTCGTGCCATCAATTATTAATGACAAATTAAATTTTGTATGAAGCTGTGAGATTGATTGAGGAATATTAGATGTAATAAGGTCGGAAATATTTTTCTTTCAACTCCTTTCAACACATTTGATGGCCCTGAAAAGAGCCGATGGATTTCTTAGCTTCGATACTGTCACAGATAAATAGCACTGCGGTATGTTATCAATTAATTGTCATGGTCAACGGGAAATCCTCAACGCATATGTATAAATTTGAGCAAATTATTTGCTTATACGACGAATCAGCTAAATGTTTCGTGACGTGGATGACGCACAACACCAACGGGTTGTGGATCACCAAGCATATGTTGAAATCTGTAAATTATGCTCACTCTTGAAATCTTGAGTGATTTCACAAGTCCGACGCTCGATTAGCAGCAGCTCCTCGGATCAGCAACTCAGGAGGCTTCTGGTATTTTGTTTGATACTGAATTTATCACGAGTCGAAATCTGCAAGCGCGGATAAATTTGCGGGGCGATGAAGACGGCTTGGGCGCTTTTCCGGGCGGCAGTAGTTCGCCGTTCGGAGAAGCTTCAAAGCCATCATCACCGGCGCCGCAAATCAACCTTGCGTCTTCCTCTTCTGACGACACAAATTGAACTGTGACGGCGGGTGCAAAGGCAAAGCGAAAATGACTCGCCCGATCGTGTTCACAGTCCGACCGCAAAAAGAAGACTGAGGGAAGAAGCAGGACCGGTGCGCTTTTATAGTGGAAAGCGAAACCCAACAACGTACTTGAACGTGATTGGTTAGATAAGAAAGGGGTCAACATTTCACGATTTTTCAATAGTTTGTTGCCAATAATCAATACTGTCCTCCATTTGAATCGACGCGTAGATAAATTTCCTATCAATTGATGTATAAATATTGAAAATCTATTGATAAATAGCTGAGTTATTAGCGGTCAAAACCAGACCACTTTTCGTTACATGCTCAATTTTTCATTTTTTGGAATTGTACCCCCATATGTTGCCGAAGGACGTTATCCAACGTCAAAAGGCAAAGCATGTGCAGTGTTCAATGTTCAACTGCCATACGTGAGCCTTTTTTTATAGCAAAATTTTCAGACACAGAGAAAGCTCTTTATAGGTTCATCCGGATGCTTCTCAAAATGTGGCCCCTGCATCGTGAAGTGTCAACTCGAAAAAAACGAATGATTCCGAACAAATTCTATCAAACTTTGTGCCTTAATTGAAGCAGATTTGAATACTACATTATCCTGAAACTTTTCTTTATATTTGTGTCTAGTTGACTAGAAAGCTTGATGTTCACCAACACCAGTTTCATTTGTATTCGACAGGCTTTGGAAAATTTAACGAGTACTGACACACGAGCCATACTTTCATTCCATTTATACGCCTACATTTATACAACACGCATGACGTTGAGGATAACAAGCCATGAACGAAAACAAGACAGACACACACCACCCACCGTTTGGCGCCGATCAGTGGCGCGGGAAGTGGGTAGGACAGGTAGGACATGTACTACGCACAAAAACACCTGGGTGGGACAGTCAAAGGATTGTTCTACCCACGATTAAACAAAAAAAAACCGAAGAAAGCTTGAAAAATTAATTGAACTATTTATCATCTGTTCAATATAGATACAAACTCGATCAACTTCGCAGTTATTCTTATGGAGAATGAAAGACACTCACAGTCATTCTATTTACAGTCTGGCAAATAGAAAATTCCAATAACTGGCAACGCGTTAATCTCACTTAAATCGCTGGCAATTGAACAAAATGTTTTATTCTTCAAGTGACCTTTTTGTTTGAACAATGATAAAATAATATTTTTTCTCGTTCAACCAATGTGTTTCATTAAGGTCAAATTGCGCCAAATATTTTTGAACTGCACTTTGTTTCAATACCAATAAAGTTTTGTCAATTTTTCATATAATTTCTTATATTTTGTTGGTTGTCACAATACTGCTCACCGATTCAAGCACTCTCTACATGTCATATTCGATTGGCTCCGATCCGATTGGATCCGACAGTTTATGTACCAGACTGTGAATATCGCTTATTTTATGAATGGAATTTTGACAGGAGGCGGTGTCGTAACGTGTGAAAGTAACAGCAATATCATCAGTGTTGCCATAGAAATATATGAGGAAATTAAAACAACCTCTCGGGTTGTAAAGACAAGCAGTTTGGTCTATTTTTGTCAAATTTGTTTGAAAAAATACATAAAAATAATATAAATATAGAAGACATGCATATTTTCCAATATGAATGATGACAAAACTTGATCCAATGAATGATCCTAACGACAGGACTGGTTTCTTTACAGAGATTTGGTCTCCATTTTAATGCAAGTGTCTAAAAAGTGCCTATTTTAATTTTATTTTAATAAAAAATTATCTGTTTTCTCCTTATTCTGCTTGCATTGAATTCTGATGCAAAATAGTACAGGCTTTAAAAAAACTTTAGTGACTATAACGGGTCCAAGTGTAACGTTCTCCGTCTTTTCGTCTAAAAGTCTTTTGTTTTTTTATATATATCTTTGTTTATCAAATTTCATAATATGTTTTTTTTTTCTGTAAATATGTAAATAAACGATGCAAACTGATTTGAAATATTTATAAAAGCACCAGTACAACAATTTTGGTTTGCTATAATTTTATAGCAACTTTTGATAATTTTAAGAACCATTCACATATCAGCCGAATATTTTATATTTTTTGTACAGAAGCTTTTTAGGATAAAAGCTTAGTAGTAAAGTAACTTAAATGTAGATGGCCCATGAATTCAATAATCTCGTCTAATAATGTTTAAATGTATGTGTAAGTGTTTACTGTCAGAATATATGACTAAGCATTCTAAAGCATGAAGATTACATTTTCTCAAATCTTTACTCACATTTAAATCGTCTTGGCTGAAGAGTGGAAGCAAGTTCGGTGAATAATTTACGTTTTTATTTGATTCGAAGGTTAGTCAGAAGTGCAAAGTGAATAAAAAAACTTGAAGTGAATTTAGGTGCAGTATAGTGAACATTCATTTAATTTAACTTTTCTTTTCTTTTGACGAACAATAGTTTTTTGATTAATTTTTCACGCGGAACAAAGGCTCTGCTCTCGAGCAATTATTTATCGTACAAAAGGTAATTCTTTTCTTTGAATTCATTTATTCTATTATATTCCTAATCGGAGATTCATTGGACAGCAGCGTCCGATTGACGCTTTTTAGCCCGTACAATTCACACTGCGTTTGCGGCATTTCTCTTGGACGATTCGACGAACGGTTACACAAGAGCATCTTCAATAAATTCGTCCCCGAGAAAGAATTTCAAGAGTTATCATAGTCATTTTATTCCAAACTAGTGGTCCCGGCAAACTTCGTCTTGCTATCAAATAGGCTGTTGAAAAACGATATGGTTTATCCCATACAAAATGACAGTTCCGTTCACTCTCGTTTTTTTCAGCTTTCTCGGTGAATATACTTGGATTTTTATACACACAAACACATCGGAACCCGTGACAAACAAAACGGAGAAAGAATCATTCAGATACGCTGACCCGTTCGTAAATCATTTCGTGACATACAAACACCATTCCATTTTTATTTATATAGATAGATAGATAGATACGTTCTCCTACCGGGATCTCTCCAGAAAGTCCTCTAAAGTTTTCTCTACCAATTCTCCCATAAACTCTTCCAGCGATTTTTCAAAGGATGGTTGAAAGAATTTCTCCACAATTCGCTCCAAAAATCATTGAAAACTCCAAAGCCACTATCTCTAGTTATTTCCTCAGGTATTACTTATCCTAGTATGTCCTCCATATATTGTTCACTAATTTTTCAACCAAATTCACCAAGTTGTTGCTCTTGGGGATCTTCAGAAGAGTTCTACAGAGTTTCTTCCGAGGAAATCCACAAATGTGTATTCCTGAGTTTCATGGAAAGAACACCTTAAGAGTTTTTTTTTGCAAGAAACTCTACAAGAATTCATACAAATTTTCATTTGGATTTTTTCAAGAATTCATCCACGTTTCTCCCAGAAACCAAAATTCTTTGGGGGGTTCTTCGGACAATTTTTTTTTTGTAGGAATGTTTCCAACATTTCATCCAAATCTGATTCCGGCAGTATTGCCAAACATGTTTTTAAAAGTATCTCAAAATTCCCATGCTGTCTTCAAAAGTTTATTTATGTTTTTACACCAGTTTATACTACAAAAAATATTCCAATTTTTACTCCAACCATTCTTACACAAATTTTCTGTAGAGATTCTGTCCAATGTTTTTCGAGAAATTTCTTTAGAAAATGATGTGGAATGCTATTACTTGAGAAAATCTCAAAGAACTACTGAGAGAGTTTCTGTAGAAATCTTAGAAGGAATCTCTGGTCAAATTACTGAAGATATCTTTAGAGAAATCCCTAGTTGAAATCTTATATAAATCCTGAAAGACAATTTAAAAGGGAACCCCTAGAATTTTCTAAATAAAAAATTGATAGAATTTTAGAGAACATTTTGGCCGTGAGTCTTGGAGGATATCATAAGGAAATCGATGAATAAATTACTGGAAGAGTTAGGACCTTCTTGAAAAACTTATCAAAGAATTTGTGAAGGAATTCAGATGGTTTCTGAAACAATCGTTGACGAAATTTTATTTCTGTGGATTTTCTTGGGAATATCCAAGTTGATCTCTTCAGGTAACCTAAAAAAAATCTTGAAGAATAACGTAAAAAAAATCTTGAAGAAATCCCTTTGGAAACAATCACTAAATGATTTAATAAATAAATTTCTGCTGAAACTCCTAGAGAAAATCATGTAAAACACGGGCAACACCATGTCGTAATGTTACAAAGAATTCTCAAATAATGCTATGAAGAATTAAATTTATCTCTTGACACTTATTATGTTTTTTTTTGTTTCGGTTAAGTCTCTTTTCGGCCTTCCTTTTGGGGCTCTTTATGTCTCTTTTTTTTTTGGAAAGAGGTCTTTCAATTTTCAATTTAAAATCTTTTTCAAGGCACTTAGCCGCTACCAGCCCTTTAAAAGGGAAAAGCTTTCTTAAACTTGTGGTAACGACTTGCATGAAAATGTAGGTGTTAGCAAAAAAGGCATGTCAGTGATAAAAACCTAGTTTTGAGAAAATTTCCTTTATTTTTTTTTTTTTCAGTATTTTCTTATTCTATACAGATTGTATGGGAGTCACAAAAGAAACTGCTAAGATTTATGCCATTTTTGTTGTTGAGCGAAACAATCTCCTGAAAATATTGTTAGAGCGCTTGGAAACTGTAGAATTTCCTCAACTCATTGAAAACCCGTCCAAAATGACACAAACACTCCTTATAGTAACTTTCAATTTCCAGTCCAGAGTTAACATTGTTCTTAGCTTCATTGTTCATAAAACATTTCACAATGTTTGTCCTACCCATGGTTAGGAACGTGGCCGCGTCTCTGGCGCCGATCACTGTGTGTCAACACTTGTATTATTCGCTGACCAACTCTCATTCTGATATAGAAACAGAGGCGAATATTTTTTATTTTCTATGTTACGTTTGCAACCATTGGTTCAATGGTCCAATAGATTATAATTAGGCTGCACTGCCAGAAAACATGAAAGTTATTACCAATTTTATGCAAAACAAAACTTCGAAAGACAAAAGTTCAAAAGCACATAAGGTTGTAGAGAAATAACGAAAGGCTCTTGTTTGTCAGAAATTCTCCTCTCTTAAAACAGATTATTTTCAATACGACAAGCAGTCTTCAACAGCTCATCCATATAACTTTCGGCAAAGGTAAGATTAACTATTGAAAACAATATTGTTGATACTAAATAACAGTTTTGGCAATACCTGGATTACTCATAATTATAATGTGTTATCCGAAGTGGTATGGGGTCATCCAAAAATGACGTCCATCATTTAGGGGAGGGGGGGGGGGGTCTATGAAAGTGTGACAGTGCGTGTATTAGGTATTGGAAAAAGCGTGACACAGGGGGGAGGGGGGGTCTAGGAATCCCGAAAAACGATGGACGTCATATTTGAACCGTCCCTATGCTATGGATAAATGTTGACCATACGCTCCTGCTCGGGTATGATTACATCTTCTTCTTCTTATTCTTCTTCTTGGCACGCTAACCCACTGGGCCAGAGCCAGCTACTCAGCGTAGTATTCTAAGAGCAATTCCACATATATTAACTGAGAGCTTTCTTTGCCTTAGTTGCCATTTTCGCATTCGTATATCGTGTGGCAGGTACGATAATACTCTATGCCCAGGGAAGTTAAGAAAATTTCCATTACGAAAAGATCCTGGACCGACCGGGAATCGAACCCAGACATCTTCAGCATGGCTTTGCTTTGTAGCCGCGGACTCTAACCACTCGGCTTAGGAAGGCCATGATGATGATATCATCTATTTAGACTATTACACTTCAAGGTGAATTATTCCCTGCCTTGTTCATGGTTATCGAAAGCTATCAGCTCGACGCTGAAAAAGTGCTACGCGTAGTAAATAGTGAATTGCACATACGCGCGTCAACTGGGAATTGATGAACACGGAAGCGGATGTAAATTATTGCTACGCCCTTGGGAAAATGCAGCAGCAGCAACAGAACTAGTGATGACAACAAAGCAACCGTAAAATTGCAATTTGTCCAGCAGGGACTAAATCCATCAGAGAATCCATTTTCCTACGCTACACCACAATGAGCATTACAGCTGTCCATTACCGAGCGGCAAATCGGATCGAAGCGTAACTGCAGCCCTAAATTGATTCCATCCAGCAGATTTGTCCAGCCGAAGCACAAAGCGTGTAACCTTCCCCATCGACACAGGACTTAAGTAGTTGCCATTACCACGTCTGAAAAAAAGCTCTCACTTCTTCTGAGAGCACACAAAGGGAGCCAAGTGACAATCATTGCCGGCGAGAGTGCTGCTTGATAAAATGACGGACGAGCAATGCTGAAGGAAAATGGAACATCATTTGTCCTTTCTGGTGAAATACTCGACATGAAGGATAAATGCACCGAGAGGGATGTCATATTTTGTGAAAATAATTCTATTTTTTTTTTTAATTTTTGATGCTTTGGAAGTTATTGATCATGTATAACTAGAGGCACTGATTATCACACTGAAGAAGATTATGGCCAATCCCAGCCGTATCTTCTAGTTGATTCTTTGTGGCATTGTCACTGACTTCGGTCATCACGAATAGCAACCCAATTGATATGGTGTAAGTAGTCAGTCCTAAGCTAAGCTAAGCAAGCTAATTAACTGATTATTTTTAAATTTGCCGTAGCAGTTCAGTTTTTTTACAGGTGAGTTGATTTCACCTGCTTATAAGAGAAAAAAAAATGTTTTTAATTTACTTAACCTAACTTAACCTAAACATATAACGCATTAATCGTGGCAATAGAAGATTGTAACGATTTTTGCCTGAAATTATTAATGATTGTATTTGACATTTGTTCCAATGTTTCAACATTGGATATTCTATGTAACTCATTGGTACTATACCAGGGAGGAAGCCTCAGAATCATTTTCAAAATTTTATTTTGAATTCTCTGCAGAGCTTTCTTCCTGGTATTACAACAGCTAGTCCATATTGGTACAGCATACAACATTGCTGGCCTGAAAATTTGTTTGAATATCAAAAGCTTGTTCTTAAGACAAAGTTTTGATTTTCTATTAATAAGGGGATAGAGACATTTTACATATTTATTACATTTGGCTTGAATGCCCTCAATGTGATTTTTGAAAGTTAAATTCTTATCTAGCATGAGCCCTAGATACTTAACTTCATCTGACCAATTTATTGGAACCCCTCTCATCGTGACAACATGTCTACTTGAAGGTTTCAAATAAAGAGCTTTTGGTTTATGTGGGAATATTATTAGTTGAGTTTTGGAAGCATTAGGAGAAATCTTCCATTTTTGCAAGTATGAAGAAGAAATATCCAAACTTTTTTGCAATCGACTACAGATGACACGCAGGCTTCGTCCTTTGGCGGAGAGGCCTGTGTCATCCGCAAATAAAGATTTTTGACATCCTTGAGGTAACTCAGGTAAGTCAGATGTGAAAATATTGTATAATATTGGTCCCAAAATGCTGCCTTGAGGAACACCAGCTCTTACAGGAAGTCTTTCAGATCTGGAGTTCTGATAATTAACCTGAAGTGTACGATTTGACAGATAACTTTGAATTATTCTAACAATGTACAGTCGCCTCTCCACATCTCGATATCGAAGGGACCATCGAGATAGGGAGAGATCGAGACAAAGAACATTAATTTAATGAACACTAGATTGAAAATCACTCCGTTACTAGGAAAATAATAAACAAATAAACTTCATTTCGAGCTTCCATTTTTTTCTGAATCACTTAAATCTGGTCTAGTAACCTTCGATAGTATTCATATCGACATACGGAGAGAAAATTTGGAACGAAAATCAAAAGGATCACATCGAGAAATGGAGATATCGAGATAAGGAGGATATCGAGATGTGAAGAGGGAAATCGTATGCAGAATGAAGGGACCGAAGCAATCATCGACATAGGGAGAGATATCGAGATGTAGAACATCGAGATGTGGAGAGTCGACTGTATGTTGGAAAATTAAAGTTTTTTAATTTTACAATCAAACCTTCATGCCAAACACTGTCGAATGCTTTTTCTATGTCTAGAAGAGCAAGACCAGTAGAATAGCCTTCAGATTTGTTGGAACGGATCAAATTTGTTACACGTAAAAGTGATGAGTGGTCGAATGTCCATGGCGGAATCCGAACTGTTCAATTGGCAAAAATTGAATTTTCGTTGATGTGGACCATCATTCTGTTCAAAATAACCTTGTCAAAAAGTTTACTGATGGGGGAAAGCAAACTGATTGGACGATAGCTAGAAAGCTTCTGCAGGATTTTTGTCTGGTTTTTAAATTGGAACAACCTTAGCATTTTTCCATTTGTCAGGAAAATATGCTAATTTGAAAACATTTGTTAAATATATCAACTAAAAATGAAAAGCTACTTTCTGGAAGTTCCTTGATGAGGGATGTAGAAAATTTCCATCATCGCCAGGAGCTTTCATATTTTTGAATTTTTTAATAATAGTTCTCACTTCTTCCAAATCAGTCTCCCAGGCATTTTCGAAAACGTTCTCTTGATTGAGAATATTTCGAACTCCTGAGTAACTTGATTTTCAATTGGACTAGTGAGTCCTAAATTAAAATTGTGCGCACTTTCAAACTGCATAGCAAGTTTTTAAGCATTTTTCGCAATTAGTTAGTATAATTTGTTTTTCCGGTATTGGCTTCTGAAGTTTTTTCAAGATTTTAGATAATTTCCAAAAGGGCTTAGACGTCAGGGTCCAATTGGGAAATTTTATTTTTCAAAATTTTTGTTTCTTAATTGAGCAAAACGTTTCTTGATTTCTTTCTGCAAATCCTGCCATATAATTTCATAGCAGGATCGCGAGTGCGTTGAAATTGCCTTCTCCTCACGTTTTTAAGACGGATCAAGAGTTTAAGATCATCGTCTATAATCACGGATTCAAATTTTACTTCACATTTTGGAATTGCAATGCTACCTGGCTTCAACAATGGAATTTTGTAAAGTTTCAAGAGCATTGTCAATATCAAGTTTAGTTCTAAAGAGATGTTAACATCAAGATTAGAGTCAACATACGTTTCATATATATTCCCAGTCGGCTCGTAAATAATTGAAAGTGGAGCTGATAGGATTGAGAATCGCTTCTTGGGATATTTGAAATGTAACAGGGACATGATCAGAATCAAAATCAGCATGAGTAATCAGTTGGCTACAAAAGATGACTAGAGTCGGTTAAGACCAAATCAATCGTAGATGGATTTCTAGAAGAGGAAAAACATGTGGGGCTATCAGGGTATTGAATTGAGAAATATCCTGAAGAGCACTCATCAAATAAAATTCTGCCGTTGGAATTACTTTGAGAATTATTCCATGACCGATGTTTGGCATTAAAGTCACCAATGACAAAAAATTTTTGACTTATTGCGAAGTCAATTTACGCAAGTCAGTTTGGAGCAAATTAACTTGCCTGCCCAGAGCATTGAAAAGGCAAATAGGCAGCTATGAAAGTATATTTACCCAAACTTGTGTTTCAACAGAAACACCCTAAAGTTTCAAAAACTTTAGTTTTCAAATGATGAAAACAGTTGATGTTTTATACGCCTATGAATGATGATTGCAACTCCCCCACATGCCCCATCAAGTCGATCATTTACGATAAACAAAAAAGTATAGGATCTCTTTGAGTTTTAGATCCAGGTTTTAAATACGTTTCGGTAATAACTGCTATATGCACGTTATTAACCGTAAGAAAATTAAACAGCTCGTCCTCTTTACCATTCAGAGAACGAGCATTCCAATTTAAAATATTTAAATTATTATTTGGATCCATTAGAAAAACGTAATCCAATAACAATTTGATTTGTAAATTTTACACCTACTTGGACTGCTTCAGTCATAGTGGTGGCTTTGAACATTGCATCAATCATTAGATTCAATTGTTCAGTTAGAAAATTAAAATCAGAGGCAGACATGTCATGTGATTTCCCATTGGAATTTCCGGTAGACGAAGAAGCGGAGTTACCTGTGGCGGTAGGGTTTTTTCCATTTGATTTGAAACAAGTGGATGGGTACCCAGGGATCGAACAGGGGGAGTTCGAATTTCCTGCTACGATATCGGCAAAGGATTTACCGTGGTAGATACATTCGAAATAGAAAGATTCGAACGGCTACCCGACGGATTAAAATTTGTTTGTGAATGAGCATGATTATGATCTTCCTGATGGGTATGATGTCATGATCAAGCGATCGTTAACTGAAAAATGAGGCATTGTTCGATACTCTACCAGGCAAATTCCGGGGAAACGACCGTTATCGTAACGGATAATATTCTTTCATCTGCCTGGCACGAGCCTCAATGACCTTTTTGCGTGAAGGACAATTTCCAAAATTGGACTTATGGTTAGCCCGCCAATTACAACATATGAATTTGGTGGTATCTTCCTTCACTGACAGACGTCTTTGGCGTGAGAAGAACCTCCGCAAATCATGCATTTAGCATCCATGCGACAATTTTTTGTACCATGACCCCCACTTTTGGCACCGACGGCACTGAGTGGGGTTCTGGTAATTTCCTCCAGGTTTCTGGAAATGTTCCCATGTCACACGGACATCAAACAAAAGTTTTGCTTTTTCTAAAGCTTTAATATTATTTAGTTCTTTTTTGTTAAACGTGAACTAAATAAAATTCTTGAGAAAGCCCTTCCGAACAATGCCAGATTGGGTTCTCTTTTTCATAATGATTACTTGGACTGGGGAAAATGCAAGTAAATCATTTATTCCATTTTTGATCTCTTCAGGTGATTTATAGTCACTTGAGAGACCTTTCAAGACAACTTTGAACAAACGTTCAGTTTTGTCCTCATAAGTAAAAATTTGTGCTTCTTCTCTTCAAGATGTTGAGAAGAAGCTCACGATCTTTAAGAGTTTCCGGCAAAACGCGACAGTCTCCTTTCTTTGCGATTTGGAAGGAAACCTTGATTCCCCTTATGGAAATCAAGACCTCCTGCCTAAATCCCCCAAATTCGGAACAACTGACCACGATAGGCGGCACTCTTTGCTTCCTCACTTGAATCAAAGAGCCTGGGCTAGAGGCTGCTTCGATTTGGTGTTCGGAAAATTTGTCTAGAGCATCGAACTGATTGCTCATTTCGATACAATTATTCATTTCACCCTTGGAAGAAAGTTCGCATTCCGGAGAAACGTCCTTTCTTCCATTCTTGCCACGTGTAGTGACAGTTTTAAAACCCACTTTTTTGGAAAGAAGTAGTGAATTCAGAGATTCACCCTTCCTTTTGTTTGTTGTTGATACCATGTTTAATTAATAAACGAAAGAAGACGTGACCTTCGAAAGGTTTTTTCCCAAGACGGTGTCCAAGAAGGATTACCACCGCTAGCTTTCGCCAACGGGTCCAACGAAAAATCGAAGGCACGGGTCCAAACAAGGATCGTAAAGGGATCAATAGTAGAAAAATAGTACTGAAAAGTACTGTTTTAGTAGCACTGAAAAGTACCGTTTTTAATTTTAGCACTGAAAAGTACTGTTTTTGTAGCACTGAAAAGTACTGTTTTATTGCTTTAGGTAGTTTTTTAAGAAAACTTCCAAGAGCAGAGAGAATTCGTGTACGCACAGCACGAAGGTACGATGCGCACTGATTTATTTTTAATAATATTTATTTGTGGTGTGCCATCCCCAAAAGAGATGCATTATTCTTTCACTGCATCGTGAAAAACAAAGCAGCCCGCCTCCCTCATGAAGAGAATAATGGGGCAAACAATTTCCGCCCGGCTCGTCTCCATTGTTGGTTTATTCTCGTGGGTGGTTACACGTTAGCCAGAAAATCGTTTTCTTTATGACTTTAGCACACATACTGCGGAGTATTCTCGAAGAATATGAGCCCCGAGGCATAAGTTCTATTTAACATAACAGTTAAAAATATCTACTCCTCGCATTCAAGGCATCTGTGCATTCACTGGATAAAAGGTAGCAATGACAAAACATTAGGCTAGACTCGAGAAGAGATGCGCATAGTAAAGAGGCCCCGTGGCCCTGTATCTTATGCGAGAATTGCAGCTCACTGTCTAATTGTCCCACTTTTTCCCCCTCAAATGGTGATTGCACTTCGAGTGGCACGACTTTAGCGTGGAAGGGAAAAAAATGAGCTAAGAAATGGATGCTTTTAGTGCAAATTAGTGTTTCATACAGGAAGCGTTTGGCTTTGTCTCTTGAATTCTATCTTGGTTGTAGGTGACAAATCATTTGAGATTTCAGGATCTTGGTAATCACTTAGGTTTATAATGGTTTCATGGCCGTTTTTTGCAGTAAGTCGGTTATATTTCAGCAGGCTTTGTGGTGAAGGTATCTTACCAAATTCATGCGATGATGAACGCATTCTAAGTTATTTTTGCCAAGAATCAAAACTGGAAGATCAAGCTATTTGAGCACTTTGGTATGGAAGGAAAAGTTGTTTCTGATCAAAAGAGCTAAAATTTGCATAAATGACATATAATATACGCATAATCGCAAAACTGTCTCCTGAGAAAAAATGATACTTTCACATGTAGTGTTTTTGCCATAGTTTCATTATTGAATTTATGATTACTTTAGAGAACTCCATAAGCAAATTTAGTTGAAATTATAATGATTTTTAAACAACTTCTTGAAGGATTTCTCTCGATACTTCTCAAAAAGATCTATGTAATATTGACTCTCTTTGTTTGCTTTCTCTTGAATCAATGAATGAGAGTGTTACGAAGGCCCAAACAACAAACAAACATCCCTTCCAGTAAACTTCGTGGAGATGCAAAGGTAAACACGGTCTCAATGCAAAGGTCCCTGCTCCAAATCCCACCTGATTGCAAGGACATGGCCAGCACCGTGATTACTTACCTTGATGGTTACAGCGTAGCGTCACGCCATTGCCGGGCGTATTGTACAGCTCCATCTTGGGCGAAACTTCTCCAGGTGCCCCGAACGTTTAGGGTCGCCAGGTCCTCTTCCACTACGTACAGCCAGCGTATTCGTGGTCTTCCCCGAAGCCGCCGACCTCTACCTGGTTCCCTGCTGAATATTATTTTCGCAATTCTTTCTTCCGACATTCGCACTAAGTGACCAGCCCAATGAAGTCTGACGTATTTTACACGCTTGCTAATATTCGCATCTTTGTACACTTGATACAACTCGTGATTAATGCGTCTGCGCCACACACCATTTTCGAGTTTTCCACCGGGTATTGTCCGCATCACTTTACGCTCGAAAACAACGAGAGCTTTCAGGTCTGACTCTTTCAACGTCCACGCTTCGTGCCCGTAGAGATCCACCGGAAGAATTAATTTTTTATACAGGGCGAATTTTGTTTCCATTTGCAAGCTGCGAGACCTAGTCCGGTTACGTAGTCCGTAAAAGGCCCTATTCGCAGCCGCAACACGTCTTTTCACTTCGCGGGAAACGTCGTTGTCACATGTCACAAGTGTTCCAAGGTAATCAAATTCTTCAACAACTTCAAACACATCCCCATCAAACACTACCTCAGCACCTACACCACCTTGCCTGACTTCATTTCTACCTGCAACCATGTACTTCGTCTTGGTAGAATTAATGGTCAGGCCTATCCTCGCTGTCTCCCTCTTCAGAGGCACGAAGGCCTCTTTCACTGACCTGCGATCGATTCCAATTAGGTCTATATCGTCCGCAAAGCCAAGGAGCATGTGCGACCTTGTGACAATAGTGCCATTTCTCTGCACATCAGATCTCCTAATAGCACCCTCGAGTGCAATGTTGAACAGTAAATTCGAAAGTGCGTCTCCCTGCTTCAATCCGTCTAACGTCACGAACGAGGTTGACACCTCTTCTGCGATCCGAACACTTGATTTCGAACCATCCACGTATCAGCCTAATAAGTTTCGCCGGAAAACCATTTTCAGACATTATCTGCCAAAGCTAATTTCTTTTCACTGAGTCGTATGACGCCTTGAAATCAATAAACAGATGGTGAGTCTGCAAGTTATACTCCCGGAATTTATCTAGGGTCATTCGCAAGCTAAACATCTGGTCCGTTGTCGAACGGCTCTCATGAAAACCAGCTTGGTATTCGCCGACGAAGGACTTCTCGAGCGGTCGCAGTCTGTTAAACAGGATGAGCGACAGAATTTTGTACGCCGAATTCAGCAGGGTAATTCCTCTGTTATTCGCACACACCAGTCTGTGCCCTTTCTTGTAGATCGGGCGGATGAGGCCATCCAACCAGCCGGTGGGCAATTCTTAGTCCTCCCATACCTTCAGAAGTACTCGGTGGATCGACTAGTAAAGCTGCTCGCTTCCGTGCTTGAGAAGCTCGACCGGGATCTCGTCCTTCCCAGCAGCCTTACAGGGATTCAGCTCGCTGATAGCCTTTTTAACCTCTCCTATGGTCGGTGGGTCCACAGCTTGATCGTCGTCATCAATGTGCCTCCTGTTCCTCGCTACATTTCCATTTCCACCGTTCAACAATTGCTGAAAGTGCTCATTCCACCTGGCAGCCACCGCCGTTTTATCGGTCAGCAAATTCCTTTCTCGATTATTGCACATGGCGGGCACTGGTACGGTATTGCGCCGCGCACCATTGACCGTTGCATATAATCTCCGCATATCATTCTGGTTCATGCTTTCTTGAGCGTCAGCTACCACACTTTCTTCGTGCTGCCTTTTCTTTCTGTGGTGGATTCGCTTTTCTTCGGCTCACGCTGACCTGTACCGCTCTTCGTTCTGTCGGGTACCGGCCACAAGCATACGGCTTCTGGCGACATTCTACATGTCTGTCACTCTCTGGCACTCTTCATCAAACCAGTCATTTCGTCTTCGTCATTGATTAGTGCCGATCACTTCCCGCGCCGTTGTTGTCACAGCTGCGTGGATAGGGTCGCACAGGCTGTCTACGTCTCCAGCAACGTTGATTCTTCCCAACTGCTCGTCTAGTTGCTGACGGTACTGCGCAGCTACACCATCAGCCGACAAAATTTGTATATTGAAGCGCAGCGTTCTGTTTGTTGAGGAACTCGTGACGCTGGATAACCGCACCCGAATTTTAGCTACAACGAGATAATGATCCGAATCGATATTAGGGCCTCGGAAGGTCCTGAGATCCATGACATCTGAGAAATGTCGCCCATCAACCAGCACGTGGTCTATTTGGGAGCAGGCATCACCACTCGGGTGTCGCCAGGTGTGTTTGCGGATATTCTTTCGTGCGAAGTAGGTACTGCTGGTTGCCATCCCTCTAGCAGCAGCGAAGGTTACTAACCACAGGCCATTATCATTAGTAATGGAATGAAGGCTTTCCGTTCCAATGACGTGTCGGAATAAATCTTCTTTCCCGATCTACGCATTTGCGTCGCTGATGACTATCTTGAAGTCTTGTTTTGGGCACTCTCCGTAGGCCTTATCCAGGCTCTCATACAACTCATCCTTCATGTCATCGGGCTTATCGTTCGTTGGCGCATATATGCTGATCAGGCTGTAGTTGAAGAACTTACGCTTCATTCTCAACACACAGATTCGGTCGCTTACCGGTTTCCACCGAATAATTTGCTTCATCTGCTTCCCAATCACTATGAAGCCAACTCCACGTTCTGCTCTGTCGCCACCGCTGTAGTAGATGTGGTACTTGAATGAAGTGTTGGCAATGGGGTCCACCGCTCGGAATTTGCGTTCTCCGGTTTTCGGCCAGCGTATTTCCTGAATAGCTGACACGTACACGCCGACTTCCGCAGTTCGCGAGCTAGGAGCCCAACACGCGCGGGTTCATTCAAAGTTCTCACGTTCCAAGATCCAACTTTCCAATCGTTGTCCTTTATTCATTGCCTGGTATGTTGCCGTAAAATCAATCCGTTTTCTCTACTTTTGCCTTTCTTGGTTGGTGAAGAGTCTTCGGCCACCTCACCACGGTTGCGCTACCTACATCATGCTAGAGGGGATGCCTCCTCGGTGCTAGCACGATACAGCAATGTCCGTTTATTCTTTACATGATGACCACGGTCATACCCATCACAACCAGAACCAGACCTGTTGCTCTGGTTCTCAATAGTTTCAAGTTCTTTTGGACCTGCTACTATGGTGAGCCGACATGCACTAGCGGTGTTGGCGCCGTGATTAACCCCTGTATAAAAAGAGGCACTGAATAATGCTCACTGAAGAAGATTATGCCCAAACCCAGCCGAACTTCTAGTTGATTCTTCGTGCATTTCCACTGAGGTTGGTCAATCACGGAATAGATTTGTGTAGTCAGTCTGAGCTGAGCTAAGCTATGCTGAATCGCTTTATACTGCACTGTTATAATCGAAAGGGAGCTAGAAGAGAGATAATACTCATTGTTACAAAGGTCCTTTAGTAGAGTTCAACAAGATTTCTCAGAGGATTAATATTATGACTTCAGACGATAAATTCACTCCGAACTTTCAATTGGACCTATTTAGCATCGAGAACTTCTCTTCGTTTACTTCTTCGTGAATAAAGACTGGGACCATTCCATCCAAAATCTCCAAAAATATAAATTCCGAAGAAACGCTTATTCAGCATAATAGCATGTATAAATTTGTGTTGTAACATGTATTATCTCTCTTGTTAAATGTATTCCAATTGAATTTTAACTACGCAGATGATACGGAGTGAATACGACTTAATATAACATTACACTTTTTCTGTGTTTTTTAATTTACAACTTTAAGCATAGCAAAATATATATGACAATATTGCGTAGTTATCACCGCACATAACATGCTTCGTGAATATCGCGTACAATAGCATTCAAGAAATAACCATTATCAAAAAAAGTGATAAGTATTGGTCGAGTTACGTTATTTCTTCTATTTTATGTCAACGATTCGAGTGTTATTTTACGTTATAATAACGACGCGAAAAAGACGAGATATTGAAATTTATTGTTTGCTGTACTTGTCTATGTAACTTAATTCAAGTCTCATGCCAACTTCCAGTGTGAAAGTAAAACTATGAAACCAAAAAAAGAAAGATAAGCGTTTACTTGGTACTGAGTACTGCAAGCACACTTTTTTTTATAGATAAAGTGAATTGTTATCAAGCGTTCAAATTTGGGATGTGTATGTTTGTTCGTACGGGGAAACACACTGTCTTGACACCGCTTCAGAGCAATTTCTAATTAACCCTTCCGTTACCAACCCGTCTAAACGAGTGTTGAAAAAAGAAGTCTGAAACTTTTTTATTTTTTGATATTTTCAAACCGAATTTCGACACAAGAAGTGGATATCCTTCTTGTTTGAGGACTTGGACAGAATTTCAGGATTGGCCACCTGGTTCCGGAGTTATTTCGGAATCAAAATGGGTGTTTCGAAATGCCCACTTTCGAAAAAGTGAATTTGCAATATGAAATCAGCTGATTTTTTTTAATTATTAGCTCTATAACGATGAGGACGGATGTCTACAAGGCCATCATGGTCACTGCATGCCGATTCCAAAATCCAGATGTTCCAGGGAAACGGTATCCGGGGCCATTTTTGGAAGCAAGTAAATACTATCCATGATTTTTCAAATGATTGCAATCTATGACTGACCTGCATATCTCAGAATCCATTTGGCCACCTTGGAACCGGTATCCGGGTTTCCGAAGAACCAATTCCGGGGTCAGCTATTAAAATTCAGTAAACATTGCCATGCGACACATCAAACTTCATGATTTTTCAAAACATTGATTGTACAGCTCAGAACCCATTTGGTTATTTTGGAATCGATATCCGGGTTTCAGAGAAACCGGTTCCGGAGTCAATCATTACAAATATGTCGTGCGACATATTGTGATTATTAATACATTGGGATTCTGTAGAACTGGTTCCGGAGTATATTTTTTAAGATGAGTCTTCGAAGGTAAGTAAATACTGCCATACGACACATCAAACTTCAAGATTCTGAAAATTATTGCATTCCGTGGCTGAACTACACAGTCTTAACCCATTTGGTTTTCAAGTAAGCGGTTAAATCTTTGTTAATCTTCGAAGATGAGTACACGCTGTTATGTGAGACACCAAACTTCATGATATTGAAAAATATTGCATTCTGCTGGAAGAAATGCACAGTCTTTGGCTTATTCAGCCGCTTTGAACCTGATATCCGCGTATTCGAGGAAGTGACTGTATCCTATTAAGCGACACATCAAACAAAATTATTTTAACAACTTTTGCGTCATATGGGAGAGTTGCACAATGTAGAACTCATTTGGTCACTTAGAAATCATAATGGGATTTCCAAATAACCAGTTCTTGGACCAGTTTTCGAAGGTGTGTACATACTTTCATACGAGAGATCAAATCACTGCAACGATTTTGAAGCTTTCGAAGTACATAAGACTATTCTGGGACTGATATAAGTTTTACATCCTTTGATTTCTAATAATTGTTTAGAACTAATGGTCATGGCAAACTTTGTCTTGTAGGCTGTATAAAAACGTCATAAAACGTCCCGTACAAAATAACAGTTCTGTTCACTATATTTTTTCCGAGTTTCCCGTTCAATTTCATGTGCTTTTTATATACACAAACACGTCGGAACACTTACGGAACATAACAATGGAAGAATTTTCAAACTCCGATAGCCCGTTTTCAAACTATATCGTGACATACAAACACCATTCAATTTTTGTTTCTATATAATAAATATATTATATATAAGGTAAATTGTAATGCTGTGAAGGTAAAAAAGCGCTGAATTGATAAGTAATCAGTCGAATTTCGTAAACTTTAATGACCTTCCGACAGGGTGTCCTCGAATCCGGTTCGAAAGATCAATCTCAATGCCTACTTTTTACAGATGGGGCTGACTTGCGATTCACTTGCAAATCAACTATGCCAATATTGGTTGCTCTGAATTTCTTTTGTTATAGATTATTTGACAAACCAAAACTCAGCCCGGATAGTGAAAGTTATTCACTAGGTGGACTACAGCTATAGTGCAATGAGCAAAAGTTGATTGTAATAGTTTTAACGTAGCATACTTCTAAGAACGTGTGTAGTGATTATTTCGAATGCTCTTCAAAAAATTGATTCATTAGTTTTCTTCACGAGGCGTATTCTAGAAAATTTGTTGAAAATTTTTGCAAAACTATCTGAAGTTCACTTGAAGTTTTTTCTATGAAAAAATTGAAGATCTTTCCGTTGAAATTGTGTCCAGGATCACTAACATCACCTAAAAATGATTAAAAGTACAGGAGAAATACTGAAAAAAAAACGAAGGAATACTTTTTGAAAATTCCTGGACGAGCCCCACTCTTGAAATTGTAACACAAATTGGTTCAAAAATTCATCAAGGAATAGCTTCAGGAATAACAAAAAATAATCTCATATTCTTTATGCATTTTATCAAATTTGACATCTTGCAATAAAATAAAATTTGTCTACTGATTTTTTGCAGAAATTCATGGAAATTTCTGAAAACATTTCGATAGAATTCTAAATTATCACTTATAGAGCTCTAAAGAATTTCTCCAGAGAACAAGAGAAGATTTCTCTAAAAGTATTTCTAAAGGATTTTTTTAAAGACACTGTGATACAGTTGACTCTCTACATCTCAATATGGCAAGGGACATCGAGATAGGGAGAGATCGAGGCAAAGAACATGTGTGCAAATGAACACCAGATTGAAAATCACTCCGTTACCAGGATAATAATAAAAAACAGACGTCATTTCGTTTGTGCAAATGTTTTTGGATCACTGAAACCTAGTTTAAATAGTAACCTTTGACAATGGGCATATCGAGATATGAAGAGATAATCTGGAATGAAATTCACATCGAGATAGGGAGGTATCGAGAATGTGGAGAGTGAAAATGTATGCAAAATAAAGGGACCGAAGAAATCATCGACATAGGGAGAGATATCGAGATGTAGAACATCGAGATGTGGGGAGTCGACTGTAGTTATTCCGGACAATGTCATGATCAGCAGAACTCTCTTAATTAATTTTCTAAAATTAATTCAATTGAGGGTGTTACATGTTTTCGACTAAATACTATTGAATAATATATTTTACGAGTTTCAAATTTTGCAGTTTTGCTACAGTATGTAGTAACTTTCGTAATACTAAAGTGAAACAATTTGTGGGCTTCGTGGCCGTGCTGTTAGTGTTACCAAGCATTTAGCCGCATCGAGTCAGAAATGTATTTCAACTGTGCTACTGGGCGTTGCATGCTAGTCTGTTGTCTAGTGTGGTGCTTCCTTCAAAGGGCAAGTCGTGCACTGGAAGCATTACCGTGTTGGTGTTTTGAAAAACAGCTATATGATACTTGAACCAGAAACTTTTCTATGGAACATGTGTTTTGGATTCTTAAGAGTGAATCATGGAAATTAAAAAAAAGCATGTATAAAAGATATCCAATAAGTCGCCAAACAATGTTTACTCACCTTCGAGACGGTTCCTCGGAAACTCGGATATCGATTCCAAAGTGGCCACATAGGTCCTAGACATTGCAACTTATTCATTTATTTTCCTTTATTATATACTGTCTTTCATAAATTATGAAGTTTGATGTATGTATGACTCTATAAACTCATCTTTTGATTCCGCAAACGATTTCCCAGAAAAAAAACAGATAACGGTTCAAAATGACCATAAGAGTTCTACACTATTCAATTCAGTCACAGTATGTAAAATTTGAAAAATCATGAAGTTTTGTTTGAGAGTACTTGGTTTACCTTTGAAGATTCACCACGAACCAGAATTTCTGAAACCCGGAATTCGATTCCGAAGTGGCCAAATAGGTCCCAGGCGTTGCAGCTCATGTTCATGACAATGTTTACTGAACTTTAATAATTAACACCGGAACCGGGTCCTTGGAAACCCGGATACCGGTTCTAAAGTGGCCAAATGGGTTCTGAACTATGCAGCTCAGTCATGATTGAAAAATCATGAAGTTTGATGTGTCGCATGCTAGTATTTACTCGCTTCCAAAAATGGCCCCGGAACCGGTTCCTGGGACATCCGGAAATTGTGATCGGCGGCATGCAGTGACCATGATGGCCTTGTTGACATCTGATCTCATCGTTATAAAGCTAATCATTCTAAAAAATCAGCTGATTACATATTGCAAATTCACTATTTCGAAAGTTACCATTTAGAAACACCCATTTTGATTCCGGAATAACTCCGGAACCAGGTGGCCAATCCTGAAATTCTGCCCAAGCCCTCATACTAGAAGGATATCCGCTTCTTGCCTCAAAATTTGGTTAAAAAATATATATATATAAAAAAAGTTACAGCCCAAAACGTGTTTTTTTTTTCCAACACTCGTTTAGGGGGGTTGGTAACGGAAGGGTGAATAAATCAAATGACGAAAAAACGTAGCGAATCAGGCCAATAGCTGCAAAGAAACCGCTTCAACCTGAAGGTATATAAACTTCGTTCTCTCGAATCTCATCATATTCAAAAAAAGTGATATTCCGTGTGATTTTTGCTTTGCTTTCTGTTGCTTTTGTTACTGTCAGTCATGGTCAGCCCATATGCAGTGATAAACCGACCAGTTTCTTCATCCCAAACAAGAGGGTAAGTGAAATAACTACTAGAACATAAGTGAAATTACTACTCCACGCTGAACTCGATGTCAACGAGGTCAGTCACAGAACTCGACCATCTTCGATTTGCAGTGCATTTTACACATATCTTCAGTATGGTAGAATAAGTGTTTTCCATCGATAAATTAATCATTTTGACTCGAGAATCACTTTTGAAAATACACTTAAAATTTGCATGTTAGTTTGCATATCAGTTTGCAATAAGCATTCAGCTTGTCTGAAAAAAAAACTAAAGACTTCGAAACTGTTGGTTTTTGTTGGATAAGTTTAATACAAACATTTATTTTTTAACTAATAAAATAGACTATTTTCATTAGTTGATTGCATTTATTTATCAAGAACAATATGTCAATAGGGGGTAAAAATTACATATACTCTCGAAAGCCGATTGCGCTTTTGACTAATAAAAATGGACTATTTTTTATTTAATTAATAAATTTTCGCATAATACTTGAACTAACTCGAAAATGGCTTCTTTCAGCGAAGTGATCATGGTTATAATTATGGTTCAGAACCATTTAAAAACGTTAAAAAAAAAACATTCAAAATGGGCCAAAAGTTGTAGGAGTAATTAAATGAATTGCATGTATAAGCCTCATAAGCCATTTACTAAATTAATTCTCGAGTCAAAATTGTCTGAGGAATTTCATTACATTAATTGCAGACCAACTGGATCGGCGCGGTAGAATACTGCAACCGAATGGATATGCGACTGGCAGTGATCAGCAGTGAAGCGAAAAACGTTGCAGTTCTGGAGACGATTCAATCGGCCAGAGCAAACGGTTGGAAGCTTTCGAATGTATGGATAGGAGCAAATGACATTTCCATGGAAGGGAAATTCATATGGCACGCAACGGGACAGCCCGTCAACTACACCAACTGGGCGTTGAATATGCCGGACGATTTGCAGGACGAAGATTGCGTGGAAATCGCCTACCAAGAATACACCCAATGGACCTGGAAATGGAATGATAATACATGCGATTTTATGTACAATTTCGTTTGTGAGTCTGATTTTCTGAGTCGTTGTGGCAATAATGATTCAATCCAGGAGTTTTAGAATAGTATGAGTGATCAATTCGAATAGTTAAATTGAATAAACAAATGTCAAAATGAATATTTAGGGCTGTTTTACCAAGGGTTCTTCGGCAATGACTGAATTTAATGTAAAGTGTCCAGGAAAGTTTGGAATCTAGAATGACATACTTTAGCTGATCAGTCACATCAATCGCAGAAACCAATAAAACCTAAAAGTCGAAGCTCATCGCGTATTCATCTTTCCTTTGAAAGAGCATATGATGTTTTATTCGGGAGAACCGAAAGGACATATTGTTGACATCGACCCAAAACTACCTGAAAAGCACTTTGCACCAGATAAAGATTGAAATAAAAACATTAAGAATGTTGGTTTATTATTTCTTCAATTTAGAACCTTTTTTAGAGATAAGTAGGACACAAGACGTCCATTGTAGCGGCCATGTTTTGATACGAAGATGTTTCACCTTGAACAAAAGATTTACTGTACACATGATACCTTATTTGAACGGTGAGTTTACCATTGTTGATGGTGAATCCAATAAAGATCAATTGCAAATAAAATACTGAGCAATAATCCTACAAGTTGCAGAACAGGGCCTCCTCTCAGAAGTTTAGATTGTTTTTGGTGGTCAATATTCCTGCTTTTTCCCTGCATATTGGAATAAATTCATCACATGCTCTTGAATTTTGGAATCAACAAAATATGAGTAAGGCTGAATTACGGTTCATATCATACTTTTGTATTTACCTTTTTAATTTCTCGCCAAATCCGGCCCTGATGGCAAGCCCCACTGACGACCACCGATGGACGAAGCAATAGATTCTACCGGACATCAGGGGCAATAACTGTAACACATTAAGAAGCCATGAAGCCAGCAAGGAAGGAAATTTTATTGCGACATTACTCGCAACAGGGAAACGCGTTACTATCGTTGGTACACACGTCGACTTCGGTGAGGGGAAGACGTGTATCAACGAAAGCTCATTCGATGCACCAATAAAACATTGAAAATGCTTTAAAGAAAAATAGGAAGTGATCCGTGTACAAAGCAGTGATTCACCATTCAAATTTGTGACATGTTCCATTATTACGAGTCAATTTACGCAAGTCAGTTTGGAGCAAATTAACTTGCTGTCCAGAGCATTGAAAAGGCAAATAGGTAGCTATGAAAGTATATTTACCAAGTTGTGTTTCAACAGAAACACCTAAAGTTTCAAAAACTTTAGTTTCAAATGACGAAAACAGTTGATGTTTTATACCCCTATGAATGATGATTGCAACTCCCCCACATGCTCAAGTCGATCATTACGATAAACAAAAAAGTTAGGATCTCTTTTGAGTTTAGATCCAGATTTCAAATACGTTTCGGTTGGTTGGTTGGTTTGACTTTATTAACGAGATTTTTAGCCCTGGGCTAGTTCATCTCGGGACCAACGGCTTTACTTCCCTTCCGAAGGAAGTCGTCACTTTAACTTTTTACGTCATAAGTGACTGTGTCGGGGGATGGGATTCGATCCCAGGTCCTCGGCGTGAGAGGCGAGTGTTCTAACCACTACACCAGGTCCGTCCCCCAATACGTTTCGGTAATAACTGCTATATGCACGTTATTAGCTGTAAGAAAATTAAACAGCTCGTCCTTTTTACCATTCAGAGAACGGGCATTCCAATTTAAAATATTTAAATCATTATTTGGATCCATTAGAAAAACGTAATCCAATAACAATTTGATTTGTAAATTTTACACCTACTTGGACTGCTTCAGTCATAGTGGTGGCTTTGAACATTGCATCAATCGTTAGATTCAATTGTTCAGTTAGAAAATTAAAATCAGAGGCAGACATATCACTTGAAGTGGGTCCATTTGATGATTTCCCATTAGAATTTTCGGTAGACGAAGAGGCGGAGTAAATGTTACCTGTGGCAGTAGGGTTTTTTACATTTGTTTTGAAACGAGTAGAATGGGTACTCATAGTACGAAAAGGGGAGGAGTTCAAACTACCTGCTACGATATCGGCAAAGGATTTACCGTGGGTAGATACATTCGAAATTAAAAGATTCGAACGGCTACCCGATGAATTAAAATTAGTTTGTGAATGAGCATGATTATGATCTTCCTGATGGGTATGATTCATGATCAAGCGATCGTTAACTGAAAAATGAGCATTGTTCGATACTTTACCAGGGAAATTCCGGAAATGACCGTTATCGTAACGGATATTATCCTTCATCTGCCTGACACGAGCCTCGACGACTCCCCTTCACGAAGGGCAAGCCCAAATAATTGGTCTTATGATTGCCCCCGCAATTCGGGCATATAAACTTGGTGGTATCTTCCTTCACTGGGCAGGCGTCCTTAGCGTGAGAAGAACCTCCGCAAATCATGTATTTAGCATCCATGCGGCAATTTTCTTGTTCCATGATCTCACTTTTGGCACCGACGGCACTGAGTGGGGTTCTGGTAATTTCCTCCAGGTTTCTGGAAATATTCCCATGTCACACGGACATCAAACAAAAGTTTTGCTTTTTCTAAAGCTTTAATATTATTTAGTTCTTTTTTGTTGAAGTGAACTAAATAATATTCTTGAGAAAGCCCTTTCCGAACAATGCCAGTTTGGGTACTCTTTTTCATAATGATTACTTGGACTGGAGAAAATCCAAGTAAATCATTTATTCCATTTTTGATCTCTTCAGGTGACTTATAGTCACTTGAGAGTCCTTTCAAGACAACATTGAACAAACGTTCATTTGGCGTCATAAGTAAAAAAATATGCTCCTTTTCTTCAAGATGTTTGAGAAGAAGTTCGCGATATTTAAGAGTTTCCGGCAAAACGTGACAGTCTCCTTTATTTGCGATTTGGAAGGAAACCTTGATTCCCTTAATGGAGTTCAAGATCTCCTGCCTAAATCCCCCAAATTCGGAACAACTGACCACGATAGGCGGCACTCTTTGCTTCCTCACTTGAATCAAAGAGCCTGGGCTAGAGGCTGCTTCGATTCGGTGTTCGGAAAATTTGTCTAGAGCATCGAACTGATTGCTCATTTCGATACAATTATTCATTTCACTCTTGGAAGAAAGTTCGCATTCCGGAGAAACGTCCTTTCTACCATTTTTGCCACGTGTAGTGATAGTTTTAAATCCCACTTCTTTGGCTTCCAAATTCAGAGATTCACACTTCCTTTTGTTTGTTGTTGATACTATGGTAAGTTAATAAACGGAAGAAGACGTCACCTCCTAAGAGGCTTTTTTTCCCAAGGATGTGTTCAAGAAGGATAACCATCGCTAGCTTTCACCAACGGGTCCAACGAAAAATCGAAGGCACGGTTTTAGTAGCACTGAAAACTACCGTTTTTTATTTTGGCACTGAAAAGTACTGTTTTTGTAGCACTGGAAAGTATTGTTTCATTGCTTTAGGTAGTTTTAAAAAATCTTTCCTATTGGAATTCTGTGGGATACCTTCGAGACTCCTGTGACGATAAAATGGATAAATATTGAAACTGTCAAAAAAAACAATATACGGTCATGAGCGATAGGTGCCGTTACTTGTTTCAAAAAATAATGAAACCCGCAACATTAACATTTTAAAAGAAAATTTTCAATAATTATACAAAAACTGATATCCCAGATTGCGGTGCGTTACACACTACTTAAAATTTAATGTTACACATTACGTAAATTTTATGTGAACCAAAATTCTGATTGTGCAACAATAAAATGACGTAAACTCGCACTTGGAAATTTTCTTGTATTAATATGTCTAGCAAATGACGTAAATTTCAACGATTTTTCCTAAACGCGTAGTGTTGCAGTCAATGAAATTTGAATTAAAATATCTTTGGTTTTACCGGCGCGACTGATGTAATTTTGGGAGCAATTTCGTTCATTTATTGAACGTGATATTTGATTTTTTATGGAGCATTTTCATTTTCATACAGCTACAAAAATCTTTTGCCTGTATCAATTCGAGAGCCAAAGGTTAGACGTAATAAAATCGATGGCTCACCGCACAGGAAGTTCGGCCCGAGTGTGTGCGCGTAATAAAATTAGCGAATCGAGGCGAGTCTACGGGGAAGGATGATCCTGATGCCCTGCAGAGCAAGTGGCGTTTCCCTATTAAGATTAATATTTGAACAGGTTCTAAGTTTGGGTTTCGTCTTCTTCTGCTGTTGTGCTGACCACGGAACGCTTGGTTTCATCAAGGCAGAACAAACTTACCGACACATGGTTGTAAGACGTCATGTTTCTAGCATGCTTACTAGCAAAGCTGAACCTTGGAGCGAAAGGAAAACTTTTCCTCTTCTGGCAGCGTGCAAGCTTTCAACAGTTGTTGCTATTTGCGCTTCCGGTAGGATTCATTTTTTTGTTCGTCCTGTTTTTGCAACGAAGAATATTAAACTCTTCTCAAAGATGCTGGTAAATATTCATAAAAAAATGAACAACTTTTGCTTATGCTTGTTCCGCCTGCGTCTTTTGTTGGCAGAAAGAACATCTTCCACGGGGGAAACTTTCGCTGCCAAGGTACACAAGGCAAGTTGGTTATGGCTCGGTGTTGAGGAAAGCAGTTTGCACGAAAAGTGGAAGCTGATTTAGTGATTGACCTTTGAGAGCACACTTTGCGTGTAACGTCACTTTTGGTAGTTTATTTTCATAGTTCTAATAATTTTGGATAGTAAGATGACACCGAAAACAGGGCTTATTTCATTGCTTGTTTTAATGAAAATAAAATTAATCGAGCTCATCACCGTAGGTCATTCATTGAGTTTGACATGTGCAACTTAAATTTCATCCCACTCCTTTACATACAATTCTAATTATACAATCATAATCATAACATTCAATCCTTTTTCCATCCGAAGAGAGGCAGGTTACCTTTTATACGACCAGATCTAGTTATATATCAGTTGATATGCCTTAATTGTAACATGTGTGTCAATCGGGATCCAGATAATTTTAATAAGTCCCATTTTTAATTTTTCTTCCTCTCGCACACAAAGCGACGCTTGGAAGTGCACACCACGTCATTCCAACCCCAGTTGATATTCTTAGCCTTTTCGTACCACAAATGGACGCAGTGCTCCTTTCCGTCCTTATTGTCCGGTTTTCCAGGCATCCAATTGGCATACTCGACCGGTTTTCCGTTGGCAATCCAAACGAAATTTCCTTCCTTTGTTTGGTCACTGGCGCCAATCCACAGTTCCACCTTTCCTCTCTTGAATTCGCCCAGATTTTTTGCCAAACTCTCGATCTTCATCTGTTTTGCTTCGCTGTTGACCACAGCCAACTTCCAGCCATTTCTCAAGCAGTACTCAACTGCCCCGGTCCAAGTGGCCTGGAGGAAATCACATGATATGCTATTATGATGGCATAAGATTGGGATTTCCTACTTACCACTTCATTAGGAAAGCAGAATTTGTTTATTGAATCACACTTCTGCTGGGACGCAGCCAAACCTACCAAAGTGAACAGAAGTAGCAATTTCATCTTTTTCTTTTACTGCCGTTAAACTATCTTGAATCATTTTTATAGTCTGCAGAGTTGCAGAAAATCGAAGCTGATACATTATGGTAATTATTCAAACGTGACTGTTACAAATTAAGCTCAGCAAAGAAAGATATCGCACCAAAGCTGAACAAACAGCGAACGCTTAACAAACTGATAAAACATCTTCACTTTCATGCATTTCTAAGATCATAAATTTCTCGGACAAAGACTTCATTACCGCCCCACTGACTCCCCTGGTCATGCCTCACCGTGCCATATCTAGTTCAAAGGTAACGAAGAACATCTCATCTTTTCTTTTATGTTTTGGACAGCGAGAATACAGATTTCGGTGTAGCCGACGTTTTATGACACTTGGATAAGACGGATTCACGAAAACAAACAGTGCACCCACGGCTGACCAAAAGATTACAACAGCCCCACGAGCGGAGCAACGAGCTGTGAAGCGAATTCATATTGACCAAAAACACGTTAATTTATGCTTTCAGTTCAGAACATTTATTCCCGAGCAGAAAAGAATAACTCGCACCTATCTATGTCTACCATATTTTTGGTATTTTATTATAGTTACTTTTGTTCAGAAGTCTAAGTTTTGTCCACAGATCAATTTTGTGTTATTGTGGTACTTTTTCTGTCTTTATTAACGAGATTTTTAGCCTTGGGCTAGTTCAACTCTGGAGCAACGGCTTAACTTGCCTTTCAAAGGAAGTCGCCACTATAACTTAAACGTCGTAAGTGCCTATCTCGGGGATGGGATTCGATCCCAAGGTCAATTGAAAAAATACCTAGCTATTGAGGACTGCTAGAGGTATTGAACTACTATCGACAAATTTCATTTCTGTATCACAGTGCAGCATTTTCGAGGTCATCGAATGTAAACAAAATTCTGTCTTCAGATCCTGGAAAATCCTAGAAAAACTCTATTCGGGCTTTGAAAGATTAGTAAGAAATTAGCTCAATTTTACAGATTGTTTTTTCCCTAATACAGCTATGTCTCATAAACTTTTGTATATGCCATATTTTCCACATATTGGACAAAATGTTCTTCACTGCAAATAGGCACTACTTCTACGAATATGTCGTGACGGTATTATCATTTTTGTCGCAGTGTTATTTTTTCAAATATTTTGGTCATAATCTTTAAACCGTATCCATATAACTTTCCACTCCTTTATTCAGGTGGCAAGCATGGAAAATTTCCTAGTATGAATTACTTTAGTTTGGTATTATGCAGCGATTTCCTCCTGCTCGGGTATTTCATTTTCTTCTGCTGTCGTTGGTTGCTTTGCAGATTATTGCTGGCCTTGGCGTGTATTCAATCTTGACAGCGATGGTCGCCTCTGGAGTCCATTTTTCTCTTCTTATCCTTATCGCGGCTAGTTTGCCGCTTTTGTACTGCTCAGTTTTTGTTTCGTTTGTTCTCTTTTGAAGAGGTGCAACCTTAGTTTGTTATGGAATTCTTTAGACATACCGATAACCATGTTTCGAGGTCAGATCGTTTCGACACACTGTGTTGACCGGTTGTCTTCGTACACGCGCTTGAGATAAACCAGGTGTTTTTCTGAGTTTTTCGCGGTTTTCGCGATCGAAACGCGTGTGAATCAGTGGTTGCGGTGGTGAAGAAGAAGAGGATAGTGAAGGTTTTGTGAAAATCGGTGTTAAACCGGCCGAAAACGGCGAAAAAAGTGACACCCACGTGCTTCGAAACGGCCAAACAAATCGCCGTCAGCCGGCTCCCCGGCCGTTCTCATTCACCATTCGGTGGTGCACAGTGTGCTTGAATTGTTTTTCGCTGAAACAAAAAAAAAAGTGTCAAAAGTTTGGGAAGTAAGTGAAATTGAGAAAGTGAGCGATTCTCATCAGGGGTTTCACTACAGTAGTGTCCAGTAGTGCCTACAGTGCGGCACAAAATTTTGGGAACGCCTGGCCATCGCTTTCTACGACCGAGGAAAAAAGAAGGTAGGATCTTTCCTTTTACTTTTCTGTCGTCCATTTGGGGTAGGTAACGGGTGACCGTTGCCAGTGGAAGTGTTGTCCACATAAAACAACATGGCGGCCGCTAGTAGCGGCGACCCAGGGGGGTCCGCCAAACGTAGATTGCCAGAATTTATGGATCCAACGAACCAATTTGGCGAATTGACCTTCCTCCAGCTGTCTGGAAAGAACGGAACTCCGCTTCCGATCAACCCGTACATTACCGGGAAATCGGTTGAGGCATGTGCCGGTGGCCCAATTGAGAGCGCGAAGACCGAAGCACAGGGAACAAAATACACTCTAAGAGTTCGCGACCCAGCCCAAGTAGCCAAATTACTTAAGTAAACGAAGCTAATTGACGGAACTGAGGTGGAGGTTGTCCCTCACCCCGACCTCATTCAGATGGAGGAAAAGGACATTTTGACGGAGATGATTAGCCAGAAGGTGATCCGTGTGCAGCGTAATGAAGGTGGCAAAAGGGTCAATACACCGGCGCTGATCCTTACGTTCTGTAAGACCACGTACCCGGAGTATATGAAAGTTGGCTTGCTCCGTGTCGCTACTCGCCCCTACTTCCCAAACCCGATGCTCTGCTACGGCTGCTTCAGCTACGGGCACACACGTGTTCGTTGCCTTGGACCGCAACGTTGTGCCAACTGCTCGCAGAACTTCCACGGGGAAGAATGCGGTGAAGCCCCAGTATGCCGTAACTGCAAGGGTGACCATCGGTCAACCAATCGCCAGTGCCCAGTGTATAAAAAAGAGGTTGAAATGATCAAGGTGAAAGTGAGTGAAAACCTGAGTTTCCCCGAAGCGAGAAAACGAGTGGAGCAACAATCAGGTAGTTACACCCAAGTAGCTGCCCAACTGGAATTGCTGCTGTTTCTGGAATCAGTCGTGTTGTTGTTTCGGCAATGGCTGGCACTGTGGGACAAGACGTCCCACAGGTCAGTGTTCGCTTATCCCTACCTCAATCAGGTACTGCCGCGCCTGCAATATTTTCAGGATACGCCGCATCACTCCCATCTCCCGGAGAAGGCCCTTCGAGAGTTCATCGCAGAAACATTACACAAAGCGCTTCCCCAGTGCCGGCTGTTGTCGGTATTGGCAGAACTAGTGTAATGGTTTCGACAGCAGCTGGTACTGTGGGACAAAGCGTCCCACAGGCAAGTGATAGTTTGGTTCTTTCGTCGTCAGAGGCTACCGCACTTCCTCTTTCTCCCACAACAGACCCGCCGACCAGAAGAACATCAATCTCATCATCCACCACACGATCAGCTACGGATAGTCGCTCCGGTGGCTGTTTCGCCCTCCAGTGGAATATCCGTGGTCTGCGCGCCAACATCAGCGAGCTAAAGCTTCTCATCTCCGACCTCGAACCGTGCGTTGTAGCTTTGCAGGAGACTAAGGTGAACCAGAGTCTGGCTCGAAGGTTCACCTGGCAAACCTTATCAGACACACACAACAGTGACCACTTCCCAATTGCGGTGTCCATACCGGGGTGGTCAAATCAGCAAAAAACGCGACGAAAATGGCTGTACGATCGGGCTGATTGGGAGTTATACGAACGGCTGACAGCAGAAACCATCCGCCCAGAGTTTGAGTGGAATGTGGAAAGCTTCACTGAAAAACTAATTGCAGCAGCGTCTAAGTCCATCCCACGAACTAGTGGCCGAATCGGACCGAAAGTAGTACCGTGGTGGCCAAGGCGGACCGAGGCCAAGGCGGCAATTTGTCGGCGACGAAAGTGTCTTCGGTCGCTCCGACGTCTACAGCAGGTCAACCCAGATCATCCCGAAGCGTTAGCGGAATTCCAAGTAGCAAGAGCTGCGGCGCGAAAGGCAATCAAAGAAGCGAAGGAGCAATCGTGGGAAAGCTTCGTTGGGAAGATCTCCCCACAGAGCACGACGTCTGAACTGTGGCGCACGGCTAACACACTGCGTGGAAATCAGCAGAAACGCCCAGTTGTTCTCAAACGGCCAAATGGATTCACGGACAACCCCGAAGAAGTGGCGGAAGAACTTGCGACGTACTACGGCGAAAGATCGGCGACGACTAGCTACCCTCCATTGTTTCAGATGGCGAAAATGGCAGCTGAGAGAGTGTCCATAGATGTTTCACCTAATACCGGCTACGTGTACAACACTGACATTACCCTTGCTGAACTTCTGTGGGCTCTCGACAAAGGGCGAGGTGCTTCAACAGGTACCGATATGATAGGGTATCCGCTTCTTCAACGACTTCCTATATCCGTGAAAATGATTCTGCTTGAGCTCCTCAACAAAATCTGGCGCACTGGTGAATTTCCTTCTAGCTGGCGAAACGCTCTGATCATTCCCATCCCGAAACCGAATTGTCAAGATTCTGGGCCGGCTGCCTTTCGTCCAATCTCGCTTACCAGCTGCATGGCAAAGCTTCTGGAGCGAATCGTCAATCGTCACCTCATGAGCGAACTAGAATCGAGTGGGTGCCTTGACAAGCGTCAACACGCTTTCCGTGCGGGGCATGGCACCGATACATACTTCGCCGAACTAGAGAGATCACTACCAACAGTCGATGAGCACTGCTTGGTAGCATCCTTGGACCTATCGAAAGCGTACGATACAACCTGGCGATATGGTATCCTACGCACACTCAAGTCGTGGCGTATTCGAGGTCGCATGATGAACATGTTGCAGAGCTTCCTCTTGGAGCGAACGTTCCAAGTCTCAGTAGGTGGACATATGTCTGATGAACACGAGCTGGAAAACGGAGTGCCACAAGGTTCTGTGCTCTCAGTGACTTTGTTCCTCGTTGCAATGCAGCCCATCTTCCGGGTATTGCCGAAAGGAGTCGATGTTCTCTTATACGCCGACGACATTCTCCTCATTGTGCGTGGAAAGAAAACATTAAAACTACACCGAAAATTACAGGCCGCTGTGAAGGCTGTAGATAACTGGGCGAAGAGTGTCGGTTTTGCTATATCCGTGGTGAAATTGCACATCTTTTACTGCAGTCCAAATGCGCGCCGAGAACTGGCACGCGAAATCACCATCGACCGAGTCCCCGTACCGAAGACCAACCGTCTAAGGGTTCTTGGTATCACCCTAGATCGAACGTTGACGTTCAAGCCTCACTGCCAAGCAGTGAAAAAAGCATGTGAATCTCGGTTACAAATCCTCCAAATGATTGGATCTAAACTTCCTCGGGGCAACCGATCAACCCTCCTACAAGTTGGGTCGGCCCTTGTCACCGCGAAATTGACTTATGGCATAGGACTGTTGAGTCGAGGAGGACCAGTAACTCTGCAGATCCTTGCCCCGGCGTATAACAAGATGGTCCGGTTTGCCTCCGGAGCGTTTGTGACTAGTCCGATAAACGCGGTCATGGCTGAATCTGGTACACTACCTTTCGAACTATTGGCAGCACAATCTACAGCCCGAGTGGCCATTGGTATAGCGTCAAAAAGCCGAAACAACAGCAATCTACCGCTAATCCAGCGAACATCAAATCGTATACTCGACCTCACGGGAACAGCTATCCCTGCTATTGATCAACTTCTTAGACAAAGCGATCGGGTGTGGCACGCACAAAAACCATCAATCGTATGGGAAGTGAAGAGAAACGTCAGAGCCGGAGATCCACCGGAAAGAGTGCGGCCTGTTGTACAACAACTACTATCGACCCGTTTTCACCAATCAACCGTTGTATACACCGACGGCTCTAAGTTCGAAAACACAGTTGGTGCTGCTTTTCACACCGCAGGTCTGGCTGGTACCTACAGCCTACCTGAACAATGCAGTGTCTTCTCTGCGGAGGCGTACGCTATTAAAATGGTACTTTCAATCCCTAATATAGGCAGAGAAATGGTGATTCTAACGGATTCTGCGAGCTGTCTACAGGCCCTGGAGACAGGTAAATCTAGGCACCCGTGAATCCAAGAAATAGAAAGAGTAGCGAGTACCAAACCGGTCCGATTCTGCTGGATTCCTGGACATTCAGGCATCAGTGGAAATAGCGAAGCTGACCGCCTAGCCAACGATGCTAGAAGACAGCCGGCCATCGACATTCCTCTTCCAAGTGAGGACGCACTACGAGCCGTTAAACAAACAATACGACGCCAATGGAATGACCAATGGTGCGATATTCGAGAAGTGAAGCTTAGGGAAATTAAACAGGACACACTACGGTGGGCAGATCACGGTAGCTCAGCCGATCAGCGTGTGCTGAAACGGCTAAGGATTGGCCATACGAAGCTAACTCATACTTTTCTGTTGAAAAAGGAACCGCTACCAACCTGCGTATGCTGCGAAACAATTATAGATGTGCGACACTTAATTTTGCAGTGCAGACGATACGACAAGGAGAGACAGGAGAACAACATCAGCACGACAAGCATGAGTGACGCCCTAGCAAACGAAGGAAATAACGTGAAGAAGTTGTTGAAATTCTTGCATGAAGCAGGATTGTATAAACAATTATAACATGTAATAACAAATTCAATCTGACACGAATGCACCCTTCTGGTGTAAAGTGTCATAAATACACAAACAAACAAACAAACATGTTTCGAGGTGTTATGTGATAAAGAAACAACATATATCTTACGATTAAAATAAACACTTTATATGTCAAAATCTCCAAAAGGTCATGAGCTCGAATCCCGTTCGAAAATTTTTTGGGTATGTTCTCGACTGAACAAGGTATGCCCGGGTATTTAATTTGAAAAAGCTTATTGAGCAGCAGGGTCTGTCCTAGTTAGAATGTAACGACCATTTTTGCAAAATTCTGATATTTTCCACGCTTTAGTTGTAGGGTTCCTAATACCGATCCTTTTTGGCGAGTACCGGTAAAATACCGGTACTGGAAGTTTTTTTTTGTAATAAATTTGAAGTAGACAAAGCCAAAAACATAGCAAATTCTAAAAATTCGCCCAAATACACAAGTCTGCTGATGATATTATCAAGTGAGTTATTAATTGATTATATCCATTAAAAAATATGATTGAAAAATTAAATTTGCTCAACCGTTTTATCTTTTGATCTCCAAGTTGACAGTTTCATATGGAATATCGAAAAAAGGGAATATTGTATGTAATGTAGAAAATTGTTCAACATTGATGATGTATGGTCTATTTTCATGTTTTAAATCCTGCTTTTAAATTCATGCAAAGCATGTTCAACGTTCTATGCTCAACTGTCATACGTGTGCATATTTTTGTAACGAAACTTTTGGACACAGAGAAACCTCTTTTTGAGTCCATCCGTATATTGCTCTAGTTGATGCCCATTCATCGTGAATTGTCAAAAGAGATATAACTAAGGAATTTTCAAAGTCGAAATATGCGAATTGTGCCGGTCAATTTCTATGAACTTTAGTACCATTATTGGAACACCTTTCAATTCTTCAATCTGCTGACATATTCACTACTTTTTATAAAGCTTGATATCCATCCTTTTTCGAGTTTTCTTCAGCACCGAAAATACCAGTACACAATGCCTTCCAGTACGGGTATTTCGGTACCTAAATTGGTCGGTATTATCGATACTACCAGTACCAAAACCCTATTTAGTTGTAGCTAACACATCTCAACAGTCAAAATATCATGCACGAATTGGGCTAATTTGTTTGACCCATTGACTTGTTTTTTTTTTTGACGCAAAACGGAAATTCTTTGTTTCTTTGCTAGAAATATAACAAATATTTCCAATGTTAACAATACGGACAGATTTCCGATGGGTTTTATGATACAATCTTTTTTGAATGCACGAGCGTGAACAATAGATTTTTCATCAAAATCTAATGCGTGAGTTTTGTTAAGCAGCTTAAATGAGTTTCCACTCATGGGACATCTCAATGATTGAGATTTGAGTGTGAGTTCACCAACACTGGTGACGACATAATAAAAAATAGATGGGTTGACTTTTTGAACCTTAACTTGATCTTGAGCTAGATTGACCGCCCTTTGTTGCTACAAACACCCTCATTATAGTAAGCTTCATGAGGTTTTATCCGTGAATCTCGTATTATCCTCGATTTTCATAAGCATCAAGCTGTATTAAATTCGATTTTTGCATCCACATACATCAAGGTTTCTGTAGTCATATGATTAAAGCACAGATGTGCCGATAGACAGGATGCTAGTTCGATTCACCTCTAAACAAGAATTTGGCTAAGTTTCCCCGAAAAAGAAAGGTTTTTAAATAGATATCGAGTTATTGAGGGAGATTTACCTCCCACGTGAAATCAACTACCGTAAAATGGGGTGTTAAGGGATGAAAAAAAAAAATCCACTTAAAATTCGAGCAACTTCTAGTATGCCAATAATTCAACAAAATACAGTCCAAGAACAAGACCAAGCTGAGGGTCGTGGGTTTGAATCCCATCGGTCGAGGATCTTTTCGGGTTGGAAATTTTCTCGACTTCCCAAGGCATAGAGTATCTTCGTACCTGCCACACGAAATACGCATGCAAAAATGGTCGTTGGCATAGTAAGCTATCAGTTAATAACTGTGGAAGTGCTCATAAGAACCTAAGCTGAGAAGCAGGCTCTGTCCCAGTGGGGACGTAACGCCAGAAAGAAGATGAACAGTCCTACCATTCTCCCGGCGTATATATCAAAAGCCAATTACAATGAAGACGATCATATGGCAGATTTCTGAGATAATCATAAAAATGTGTGATTTTTGACGAAAATGCAAAATGGGGTGTTAAGGAATTAGAGCTTTGTTTATATAACTATATTTGGCAATCAGCAAAAAAATATTATTTTGGTCAACATCGTTGATGTGTCCCTTCAACTCTAAAGGTCTTGCTCAAAGATTTTTATACTCAGTATCGGACATATAAAATGCACCAAAGCCGTTTTCCCATACAAAATAGTCAACTTCAGAGAGCTATATCTCCACCGTTTCTCAACCGATTCTTCTAAATTTTTCTGTGACGAACTACAAATTGCTTCAATTTTCGATAACTATAGAAAAAATTGTGTGAAAACTATTGGTTCAAAAATTACAGATAGGTTGAATTTTGACATAAAAATACACCAAGACACAAACTGCCCATAAAAGCATAACTGTCCCATATGGAATTAGTAGGCATTGAGAAATCAGCGCACAAAGTTAGAATTTCGTCTTCTCATGCAAATATTCATAATTTTCTAGAACATATCTACAAGCCATATAAGTTACGCAACACCGCACGGATAACTCATTTCGCTTCTATTGATCAGCAAAAAATATAAACTTGAACACAATTCTCATTTTGCAGTTGCTATATGGAGTGAAAGTTCATATAAAGACTGTTATGCCTTTATTTTTCAATATGGGACTGCATCAGCTTCAAATTTTTCCATAACATTTTCAAACAAAGTGTGTTATTTTTTATATACATAATTAAGTGTACATTAAAACATTAATGTTGCGATGAAAAAAGGTGTTGGCTTGAAAATCCATATGGGACAGTTATGCTTTTATGGGCAGCAAAGTGATGTAGCAGATAGACTAAAGAAGGATAATTTCAACAAGCTTTAAGTTTGAATAGGCTAAGCGTCCAATTTGCCTTTTCAATAAAGCACCACACCAAATAACGGATTTGCATGTAACACCCAGTGACATGGACGAGAGCAATCCTAGCGAAAAGTTTCCAATATAGAGCGGAAATCGGACACTATATATTTTCCAAAAAGAGCTCGGAAATAACCTTATATTATAATTGTTTATCTAGGACCTAGGTAGTGCTTAAAAAAATTAATAGCTCCAAAACCATATCAAATAAGATAATCATTCCTTTTTGCAAACTTTTCATCAATGTGATGGAACAACTTTTGAAAATATTATCATGAAAAACCCATGTTCACATTAATCAGTTTTTATCTACATTTTCCTACCAATTTTACCAAATTTTGTGATAAGTTAATTTTGGTGATATTCAGTGACTTACGAAATAGATCCCTTAACTTTACATTGCAGTTCAACTTCACAGAACAACTCAAAACCATATTGAAATATATTATAACATAAATTCAATGAGTTTAGTAACTAAGAAAAGTTAGAGTACATAATTCCTTAACACCCCACTTATTTTCAGAAAGAGACTTTTTTCATAAAAGTTCCTAAAAATCGAAACCCAGACATAATTTAAAGAAGTTTATGTCTGTAATATCATCTCAATTAAATTTCCTTATGTGCTACCTCACTCGCGAATTTTTCTCAAATATATTACTACTGTAGATATCGAGTTGTGTAAATATCGACTTATGGACGGCACGATGTATGGATATTGGATGGGACCATAATTGGAGAGAGTTCTGGAGAATCGAATGTTTGACATACGAAGGAGAAAATTACAAATCGAATTTTTTTGTGACGTGATTGATAGGCCTTTTTGGGTGCGGGTTGCTTGTTTTTTTCTATCTTTATTAAGAATCTATGACAGAAGGTCGAAAGACAAAAGGTCGAAAGGACAAGAGGTCGAAGAACAAAATAGTAGGGACAAAAACTCGAATATATTTTTTCAAAGAAGGAAACATTTCCCACCAAGCAAATAATTTTCGACCTTTTGTCCTTTCGACCTTTTGTCTTTCGAGCTTTTGTCCATAAACCCTTTATTAACGAGATTTTTAGCCCTGGGCTAGTTCTCGGGGCCAACGGCTTTACTTCCTTTCTGAAGGAAGTCGTCACTGTAATTTTCAGTGACTATGTCGGGGGTAGGGTTCGATCCCAGGTCCTCGGCGAGAGAGGCGTGTGTTCTAACCAATACACCAGGTCCGTCCCCCTTTAGGGTTGCTTGTTATGTTAAGTTGTGAAAACTTACTTTATAGAGAAAAAAATCAAATTGCAGTTATGATGCTGCACCTTCAATTTTAAAGCAAACACTCAAGTTTTTGATTGAATCTATCACTCAATGTCAAATTGAGCACAACGTTAACGTTGTAAAAAAGGGACACAGTACTCCTCTTGGTTAGAAAATTTAAAAATATTAACACTTTGTTGTGGACAAGTTCAATCATCCATCTGCAAAATAAACAATTGAGTGTCATCTTCTCTTTGTCAACGTTAATTTGATTGATCGCTCCATTTATCAGAATCTCTGAGAAAACCTATTTAAATCTCAATCATCTCGAGTGCAGCCAATTCATTCTATCACAAACATAGGAATGGCTCTTTCATTATATCTAATCGCTGTTATCTGTTCGTTGGTCGGCTTCACAGCCTCTCAGCAGACATGCGACAACGACAACAGATTCTGCTTCCCAAATGTTGTGGTAGGTGCATTATCCTTTCCCAATCCTTGGGATCACTTTCATCCTTCTTCCACCTAGGCGAACTGGATCGGAGCGGCCGAGTACTGTAGCCGAAACGGATGGCGATTGGCCGTTCTGGACTCGGAGCAGAAACAGCAACAGGTGGAGGAATTGGCCCAACGAGTGGACGCATTCAAAACGGCTAAAGTGGAACTGTGGATCGGAGCAAGCGATTTGGCCAGGGAAGGCAAGTTCATGTGGCACCCGACGGGGCTGGACGTGTCCTACTCGAAGTGGATCGCCGGAATGCCGGACAACAAAGACGGTTACGAACACTGCGTCCATCTGTGGTACGAACCGTCGCGGCTTATCAACTGGCACTGGAATGACGTGGTGTGCGCTTCGATGCGTCGCTTTGTGTGCGAACAGGCGTAAATTGCAGATTCAAATTTAATAAAGGAATCGCAAACTGAGGTTATGCGTTATGTATTCTTTTCCCTGACAATACGAAACGAAAAAACAAATGAAATTTCAAAATCTAATAATAACAGAATGGGACGAATTATGAAGCAGTTTCATGTAACTCGATACACGCTCGGTTTTTTTTTCGAAACTTTAATTTTCAGATGCATTTTTGGATAACCTGACACATCCGTTTGACTCAAAACTTGAAAGATGGTTTGTTTGAGTATGAATCTCATGCATAAATTAGATTCGAAAGTTAAAAGCCTTCCTTAGCCGAGTGGTAAGAGTCCGTGGCTACAAAGCAAAGCCATGCTGAAGGTGTCTGGATTCAATTCCCAGTCAGTCCAAGAACTTTTCGTAATGGAAAATTCCTTGAATTCCTTGGGCATAGAGTATATCATCGTACCTGCCACACGAATGCGAAAATAGCAACTTTGCAAAGAGAACTCTCGGTCAATAACTGTGGAAGTGCTCATAAGGATACTTAGCTGAGAAACAGACTCTGTTCCACGGAATACCAAAAAGAAGAATTAGAAGGTTTTGTACTCAAAGGAATTTATCGCATACCCTCATCGCAAACGCATAGCCACTGATTTAGTCAGGATTCTTCTATTAGTTTCCTGGGCCACGTCTATAGAAAACTGTTTACAAAAACGGCACGTAATAATTCTTTTTTCCCATTATGGGTGAAGTGGAATAATTGCGGCTGGAATTTAATATCCTTCCTTGACAATTCTCTCGTTCGTCTCCCGGGATAATGGAAAAAAGGATGAATGTGTGTTGTGTGGCTGCCCCGTGTCTTTGGTCTATTGTTGCGAGTTTGAGAATCTCATAAAAATGACAGTTGATGCGATAAAGTTATGATGCTACGCGACGCGACGGTGTAATTGTGCAAATGTAAGTATAATGTGATAAATGTGGAAATATCAAAGGATCGCAAATCTTCCCCGTTTGTCGTAGCCAGACAGTCAACTGACGACGACGACGGATGGAAGTATATTAAAAGTGAATGCGGTTTTATGTTGCGATGATACCTACGAGGGGAGACTATGGACTGTGAGTCCGATGAACAAGGGGAGATTATAACATTAGCTGCGGCTGAAAGTGGTCGTTTTGTTGGAAAGTTAATAAGATCGGAATGACATCGGGAGGAAGCAATTTTGTGGAATGGAATAGGATGCAATTTCCTACATTTGAGATACTTGTGGGGGAATCCTAATGTGATTTGACATCATTTGCAATTCATTAGAAGAGATATCATCAATCTATAGTTCAAATGTTTTATATTTTATTGCAAACAATCTCATTGTGTCATTAAACAATAAACTATTGATGAGCCATCACTTTATGTAAAGAAACAACGAATTGCGATGTAAACTAGACCTGTGCGCTGAAATATTTTAATCGATGGTGGTGTCAGAGCAATTCTGAAACCATGTCATCAACGTCAAACAGTTACAAAACAAATAACGGCCTGCGGAGCGCTTAAGGAAAAAATCAAGATGCTAAAAAATATTAAACAATCAATGCATCAAATTAATCAACTCATTACGAATGGTAAAGATGGACAAATTATGGGTGAATTTATGAAAAAAAAACACGTGCTTGGCTGGAATTTAAACCCAGGACTCTTGTATGCTAGACGAGCGCTTAACTAACTAAGCTACCGTGCAACTTGGTGACCCAATAATTGAGTTGGTTACAAGTTTTGAATTAAAATCCCCACAGACCACGCAGACCAAGAATATTGACATTACTGTATTAAGGCGCAAGAATCCATCATTCAGTCATCAGCAATTATCAAAAACGAACAACCAGTTTTTTCGTTCAAATTTAAAGAAATCCATAAAAATCTACCATCACAATGCAGATAGTAAGTGTTGATTACACTTCAATCGTTACTCATTCTGTCCTGTGAAGGATGATATCAGAAAGTTTGTATACGCAAATTGCGGAGGAAAATATAAAGCGTGGGCCACAAAAGTCCTTCTACCTCAACTGACAGTTCAGTATGTAGCAATGATTTTCGATCAAACAACCCGCAATGATGCGTTATGGCAAATGCACGCAGGTACTAAAATCGCTGACGCTGTCCTAAACTGTTATTAAGGAACTACGGATGAACCTTGGAGAAAATTCTGGAAGATCTTCAAAAGAATTCATTGTGAAGCTCCAAGGAATTTCTGAAGGAAATCCGAGGAAATTCTGGAGGATTTTTTGTAAGAATTCCTAGATATTCCAAGGAAGAAATTCTCGGTGGAGCCCCGTAGGAAATTGCAGCAAAAGTTTAGAAAGAACTCCAGAAGGAACTACGGAAAAAATTATAGAAAAACTCTGAAGGAATTCTTGAAGAAACTCCAAAGCTAATCCTAGAGAAACTCTGAAGAAATATCCGTGGAGAAATGTCTGGAGCAATTTCTGCAGGAATGCTGAGACGAAATCCCCGGAGATGCTTCTAGAGGAAATCCCGGAACGCCTGGGCTAAATCCTTGCAGGAATTGCTATTGGGAATCCTCTGAGGAATTTCTGGAGAAAATCTCCGGATAAATCTCTGATTCAAAACCTCAGATAGATTCCTGAAGTAAATTTCTAGATAAATTCTCGAGAAAAATCCTCAAAATCATCAGAAATCAGAGGAAATCCAGCACGAAATTTCCGGAGGAATTTTTGGAACTACCCTGAAGAATTCCTGCATAGAATCTCCCGAGGAGTTCTAGGTGGAAATCTCAAGAGGAATTCTTGAAAAAATCTTTAGACTAATTCATGGAGAAAATCTCCTGAAAAATTCCTTCAGGAAAACTCTGGAAAAACTCTTGGAGCCGGATCCCCGGAAGGATTGCTAAAGGAAATCCCTGGAGATAAACTCTAGAGAACTTCCTGGACGAAATCTCCGGAAGAATTTCTAGAGGAATACAACGAAGAAATTCCTCGAGAAAATCTCCGCATAAATTACTGGAGGAATTCCCCAGAAGAGTTTTTTGGAGAAAATCCCCGAAGGGGTTCCTGAAGGAAATCTCCGGAGGAATTCCACTAGGATATGCACGGAAGATCTGGTGGAAATGCTAAAAGAATTTTCTGGAGGATATCCCTTAAGCAATTTCTGGAAGAAATTCACGTAGAAATTGCTGATGGAAATACCCGTAGGGTTTCCTGCAGGAAATGACTGGAAGAAATTCCTGACAGAAACCTCCAGAAGATTTCCTAGAGGAAGTTCAAAAGAAAAAGAAATCCTGGTGGATCCTTGACTCCTCCGACAATTCGTACAGGTATTTCTTCAAAAATTAGAACAGAAGTTTCTCCAAAAGATTTTTTGAGTTTCTTTGAAGCTTTGAGAAATTCTTTCAGAATTTGCTCTAGTAAATTTCTCCCGGATTTCTGTAAGAGTTTAATTAGAGATTTTAACTGCAACAATTCCACTCAGGATTCCTCCAGGTGTTTACTCATGAGATTCATACAAAAATTCCACCAGGGATACCTAGAGATTCATTTTTCATTAACATTCCAGGAGCTCTGAAGGAATCCATAGAGGAAAGGCGACTGAATTCCTGAAGGAATCCCTAGATCAACTCTGGAGGATTTCCCGGGAGAAATCTGGAGTATTTCCCAGAGCAAGTCTGAACGAATTATCAGAAAAACTCCTGGAGGAACCCTGAAACAATTCCTGGAAGAGCTGCGAAGAAATTCCTGGAGGAACTCCCGTGGAATTGCTGGAGGACCCACAAAGTCTGAAGGAATTATCGGTGGAGCTCCAATGGACTCTTAAAGAATTACTGGAGGACTTCTGAAAAAAAAAACCTAGAGGAACTCCGGAGGATTCGCTAGAGGATCTTCGGAGCGATTCCTAGAAAAACTCCGGAGGCGGTCCTGTAGGAACTCTGAGATAATTTATTGAGGAACTTTCAGGTAATTTCTTGAGGAACTCTGGGGAAACTCCTGCAGAAACTTTGGAGGAAATCTGGAAGAGTTCCCGGTGGAGCCCCAATAGAACTACCGAGGAATTGCTGGATCAAATCCAGAGGAATTACTGGATGAACTCCGGAAGAATTTATGGAAGAAAGGTTTTCTTGGAGGAACTCCGGTGGATTCCATGAGGACTCTGAGGGAGCTTCGGAAGACCCAGACAACCAGAAGTCGCATAACAGTTTACGAACAAAGTCGTTTACTCATACAAATTGCATCACACCCGTACTAAATGGTGGATGAAATCGTCCGATCAATGAGTTTCCTCGCATAAAACGCTGTTTTATGAGCTCATATGTACATTTCATTTCATACCGTAAACTTGTACAAAGAAAGTCGGATAAATCCGTAGCAGCTGTCAAATAAATTTTGTTATCGTATATTAACTCGCATAAGAGTACGGATTAGTTCGGAATAAAATCGGTACACTCGTGTTGCATGCTATTTTTCATCATATAAAATATGCACGTATATCGCCTCCACTTTGGTACGTATAAGGCCTTTTCACGACATCTTATATGTGAAACATTGCACATATAAGCATCGCACAACGCAAAAGGTGATTTCATTATACGTACATTCTGGTTGTCTGGGGAATTCTAGGAGAAATTCCCAAAGGAACTATGAGATTTCTTGGAGGAACTCTATAGAATTTTTTTTGAGGAACACTGTAGGATTTCCCGGAAGAAATCTAGGGGAATTCTCGATGTAACTCCAAAAGAATCATAGGAATTCCGGAGAATTTCTGAGAAATTACAAGAGGAACTCTGGAAAATTTCTGGGGAAACTACGATAAAATCCCTTGAAAAACTACGGTGGGCATTCGAAGGAATACCCGGTGGAGCTGCAATGGAATTTCCGGAGGAAATCTGAAGGAGTTCTACAAGAAACTCCGTACAAATTTCAAGAGAAACTCTGGGAAAATTCTTGGAGGACCTATAAAGAATTACCTGGAGCAGGATTTGTCGAAGGATTTGCTGAAGGAACTACAGAATATTTTTTAGAGAATCCCTGGAAAAAATCCCGAAGGAACTATGAAAGAAACCCCAAAGGAACTCAACAGAAATTTTTAGAGGGTCTTCGGAAAAATTTGTGCAGGAACTTCGAAGAATTTGTGGAGGAACTTCAAGGAATTTCATAAAGAACTCCGGAATAATTCCTGGAGGATTCATGGAAGAACTCCGAATAAACTCCCGGTAGAGCTGCAAAAAAAATCCCAACAAAATATTTAAAAAAAAACTCTTGGAGTTTTTTCAGAAGGAACACCTAAACAAGTCCTGGAGAAACTCCGAAAGAATTCCTTGAGATACTCAGAAGGAATCTCTGAAGAAACTCCGAAGCAATTCTTGAAGGAATGCCTGGAGTAACTCTGAAAGAACTCCCGCAGGAACTCTGGAAGAATTCCCGGAGGATTACCAGGAGGACAAGTGGAAGCATTACTGGAGGAACTTCAGAGGAATTGCTGAAGGAATTCTGTAAAAATTCTTGGAGAAATATCCGCAGCAACTATGAAGGAACTTCCGGAGAAATTGTTAAGGCTCGTTTTAAGTAGCCAGAGTCTCCAAGGCAGAATTTGCAACAATCTTCATTTTTCAGTTAACCATCGCTTAATCAATAATCATATTCTTCAGATAATTTATAATCATGCTCATTCACAAGCTATTTTTTTCATTAGGGTAACCGTTTTAATCTTTATTGAATTCAAATGAAAATACCCAAAGAAATTCCTATGTCAATGTTGTCGCAGGTAATTTCAGCTTCTTCTTCTAGAAACATGTCTTCCTCTGATTTTGATATTTTGAATGAACATTTTAAACCTATAAAGCCCGGGACGAGACTTGTGTTCTTCAAATGGCTCGTTCTCATAAACTAGCCAACCGAATTACGATCTTTTTGAAGCTACTTTAAGGGGAAGAGTGGAGCTAAAAGATGGTATGCCCGGGATAGTTCCTTGACCCCCCCCCCTTTTTCTGGGAGGCGGATGAACGTGTTGCATAAGGCATAATTTCAACCAATCTTGACTATATGAACATGAGAACACTAAAAGATCATAGTTTTCCAGAGGTAAATCATTCTGAGTTAGTAATGCTTCATTTATGTTTTCAAAACAGACATATTTTGCCCGTCCAGAGGCCCTTTATATGGTAAGAATCTATCTAAAATTATGTTTGACCAATTTTAGATCAGCCAGAAAATCAAATAAAATATATGTATCACATAAAAGGCTTGTAGAGATGTAGGAGAATCGTTCATCCCTTGCAAAGATTCCAGGACTTCCAGAACCGGTTCTGTGGCCTCTGGACGAGCAAAATATGTCTGTTTTGAAAACATAAATGAAGCATTACTAACTCAGAATGATTTACCTCTGGAAAACTATGATCTTTTAGTGTTCTCATGTTCATATAGTCAAGATTGGTTGAAATTATGCCTTATGCCAAACGTTCATCCGCCTCCCAGAAAAAGGGGGGGGGGTCAAGGAACCATCCCGGGTATACCATCTTTTAGCTCCACTCTTCCCCTTAAAGTAGCTTCAAAAAGTTCGTATTTCGGTTGGCTAGTTTCTGAGAGCGAGCCATTTAAAGAACACAAATATCGTTCCGGGGAAAATTTGACAGTTCACGCAAAATTTTCTGAACTTTCGAGAAAAAATGAGATCATTAATAGCCCCTATTGTCCCGAGGACTTCAAAACACGTTAAAACGGATTTTTTTTTATTTTTTTTCATGTAAAAAACATTGTTTGTGAAATTTTATATCTTTCTTAAAAGTCAAAATATTTAGCAGAAATAAAAATTTTGCAAAATCGCGTTTTTCTGGTCATCCTATTTGGGAAATGGTCACCATAATCAAAAAATCCAAAAAAAATATGGATAAGGAACAAAATAGCAAATTTCCACGGAATTCAGTGACCCACAAGATTGGTTTTCCATGGAATGGCTGCTGTGAAGAAGTTCAAATGGAATGAGGAAATCTTGTTTTGCATCCCTGGAAAAATCATGTACAGTTTCCTGGAGGTCAAGGGTTCCTTATGTAATTCCTAATGTAATAGACTATCCGCACAGGAAATACTGATTATCTGTAGCGATTCCTGGAGGAATCCCTAGTGGATTTATGTTTCTGCAGAATTCTTTAGCCTACCCTCAAATTCCTGGCAGAATTCTTAGGGATAGATTCCTGATGCAACCCACGGAGAAATACTAACAGAAATTCCTGAACAAATCTCTGAAGGAATGATAGTAGTTAAACTTAGAGGTTTTCATGGATGATTCTATGGTTTTTCGTTGGAGCGATTGATAAAAAAATATACTTTGAAGCATTTCCAGAAGCATTTTTGATGGTATCCATAGAGTGATTGCCTGAAAACTCCCAAATGAAATCCATATAGAAATTCTGTAAAAATTACGCTAGTTATTTATTTCTATTGGTATAACTATTGGTAAATTGACGTCACGTGGTGGGCACAGGTCTATCCTTCAGTCTCGAACCTGCGTTATCTTTTACCCTTATTAATAGCTACTGCCAGATTATGGTCATTTCTTTTGGTCCGGTTGTTCGCTGAATTGATTATCTTTATAAATGTCGTTTTCTCCTTGAGTAAAGCCGGACAAAAAGGCTTCAAGACATAAACGATTGTTGCTCATTCAATACACACGTTAAGAAAATTTTTGTTGCGATTGAGTTACTAATGGAATAAAAATAGCTTAACTTATAATTTGCACTAAACTGTTGCTTGTCTGTTTGTTGTGCTTGTTTTGGCTCATTTTTATGAGCTTGCAATGTATTTGAAAAATTAAAGCTCTGATCGATTTCTGATCCTGTTGAATGCGATATGAATAAATCTACTTTTGCTCGATTATAACAGATGAATTGCACTGAATCTCGTGTAACATTTTCCTAGCGTGCAGCTGACTGCATTCAACAGCCAGCGAATGACCAATCGGAAAACGAAAATTCGAAAATAAATTGAATTTAGCGTCAACTTGGCCAAGTTGGGTAATGTACCGCATGCGGCCAGATAAATATTTTATCACAGTTGTGAGATTATTCCGCCGTTAGATGGTTTTTATTATAGCGAAGTTGATAGTTTTCCACAGGTGTGTTCATGGTCTGGGGCTGCTAGGGGCTCATGACGATTCCAAGTGTCATACGGTCAAGAAACCATGTTCGTACAATAAAAATGGGTTATATAGTCTTTTTCGTTTCATTAGAACTATCATGAACCATTCTATTTAAATTTTATTCAATTATTTTACTAAGAACTAAACGATCGAAAATGTTTCACAGGAACTATTTACGCAACAACCAAGCCCCTAACGCTCCAAATACATGGTATAGTTCTATTTAAAATCTAACAAGACATTAACCTGCTCTATTGTATATTGGTATCAGGGTACAAGAAGTAAAATCACCATACGTTCATGTGACATATTTGCGAGTACTTTAGTTCCATTTGACTACGCTCATGACTGCAACCCCATGCACACCACCTAGCAATAAAAATAAACATTCCACTTTCCCAGCACAATCCAAACACACACCGAAATATGAAAGGCAAAGAATGAAAGAGAGAACTCACCGTAAGCCGTTTCCTGGGCGAAGAGGAAGAATAGTAAAATATGACACACATATCCGGCCATTATTTTCCACCTTTAGTGCGCGCCGGGCGTCTTTCTTTCCGGAATGTTCTCTTGGCCTGCGGACAAATTTTCTGCTGCTGCTCCTTGGCTTAAGCACACAAAGCTCTCGCCAAACACTTCAACCCCCTCTCGGTCCCGAGATCTCCGAGGGGATTTCCGGTTTCAAACCTGCTTTCTCTCCGGTCTCCGTATCGTTTCCTTATTCACTTTCACAAGTGGTCGGTAGCATATATGTGTACAACCCTATACTGTTGCTGTGGTTATTGTTATAGAATTTGCTCCGATTTTCCACCACCAAAATCCCAGCACAGAACACGTTTTCCTTTGCCACCGGACACAACTTTGCTCACTTCTGGCAGACAGCCAACGAGAAGTCACACATAAGCTCGCATAAACACTCCGATGACGGTGAAGCTGAAGCCGGCTGTGATCTTGTTCTGCGCCGCCCGAAGGTAGGTTTCACTATTTACTGTTGCTTCAACGTTGTCTCCGAAGGACCACCGGACCAGACACCACTATCCTCTATCCCGAAAAGCAAACATTCACCCACCGACCGAAACTCTCAAGAGAATGGTGCAGGGAAACTACTTTATTATTACTTGTATTACTATTATTTCTCCACTGCTGTTGGTGCTAGTTCCATGTACTTTTTGAATTTATTCTTCATTCATACCCTCACTGCTGTTTTTTTATGATTATTTGTTCTGCGATCGGTTTGTCTTGGATCTCTGTTTCAGTACATGTGGGTATTCTGCGGCAAAAGGAATGTCTGAAAATAAGAAGAGAAAAATATTAATCAAATGCAATATGTTGAATGCATCTTTGCTCTTGTTGACCAGAAAAGAATGGGAAACAAACACCATTTATGGGTATTGAATTAGAAGAACGTACTATAGTAAGGATACACGACTGGAAGGATTTTAACTGTGATTTTATGAGTAGATGAAAAAAACAAATTCAGTACTATACCATTTAATTTCACTAGAACACAAACTCTAGTGGAATTAAATGGTATAGTACTAAATTCGAGTTTTTTATCTTCTTATAGGTATTCTACTAAACTACTAAATTTATTATCATATGTGATTTTATGGCTTTCGCAGTCTAGGGAAATCAAAACGGAAAGTTTTGTTTTGCCCGACGTTTCGGCACTTTGTATTTGGCCTTCATCAAGGGTAAACTAAAAAATTGTTTATTTCTTTTTTAGTTTACCCTTGACAAGGGCCAAATACAAAGTGCCGAAACGTCGGGCCAAACAAAACTTTTAGTCTTGATTTCCCTACCCCCCTAACGTGTTTATTTTGACAAAAAAAATCAAAATATTGAAATTCGACCAAAAATTGTTCTTCTTTTATTAAAAACTTCTCCATCATGAAACTTTGTCCCAAACATCTGTTTACTATCAAGATTTAATTAGCTTAGCTTAGCTTAGCTTAGACTGACTACACATATCAATGGTTGCTATTCCGTGATTGACCGAAGTCAGTGAAAATGCACAAAGAATCAACTAGAAGTTTGACTGGGATTGGCCATAATCTTCTTCAGTGTGCATAATTCAGTGCCTCTATTTATACAGGGTCAATAACGGCGCCGGCCACGTCCTTGCAGTCAGGTGGGATTGGGGGATGGAATGTTAGTGTGTAACCTTTGCTATTTGGAGACCGTGTTTGCCTCTGCATCTCCACAAAGGTTACTGGGAGGGATATTTGTTAATGGGGAGGATCGTTGGGTCACAGGATTCACTTTGATAAGCGATTAGACCATGATAAATAATTATTTGTGAGATATAAACATGATTATGCCGACACTTGAGGTGACGAACCATTCAAAGTTTGTTGAACAAATACCTAAATGTAACATTCCTAACACTCCTATTCTTATGCCGACACTTACAGTGACGAACCATCCAAAGTTTGTTGAATAAAGTGAACCTTTCGGAAGTCTACACTTGTAGTGTCGAACCATTCAAAGTTTTTTTAATTACAAAAATAGAGGTAAAAAGAAAGGGGTGTTTTGAAAAAAAAAGTTAAATATTAATAATTCATGAATCAGAGTTTATGTCGACACTCACAGTGACGAACCATTCATAGTTTGTTGAAAAATCATATATACATATAAGGACTAATCGAACGCGGCACTTTTTCACTTTACTCGTCCGACGCGCGACATATTTGATCCTGTCCTCATCGCTCGCCCCCGCAGGAGCAAGCGTCAAGGTCGAAGGATCAAACACTACTAACGAACCGATCACTTTTTCACTGCTTCACTACCGACGCGCGACATGTTTGATCCTGCCCTCATCGCTCGCCCCCGCAGGAGCAAGCGTCAAGGTCGAAGAATCAAACACTACTCTCTGTTTACTATCAAGATTTAATGGCGAAAATTCAAAAAAAAAAAATAAAAATGGGGTTTTTGTGTAATTTAAAATTTAAGTTTTATTTTTGATTTTTTTTATGAAAATAAATGTGGGCTTCGTAGCCGTGCGATTAGCGGCGTCAGTCGTTTTGTGCTACGGAGTGTGGGTTCGATTCCCGCCCCAGTCGGAGAAAACTTTTCATCAAACGAAAAATTCTTCACTGGTCCATTGGTCGTTCCGTGTCTCCGTTGTCTAATGTTCGTTATGTTCAGTCTGTGCAGCCTATGGCTGAAGACGGTGTAAATTGTCTTTATAAAAAATAAATGAAATATTTTTTCAGTGTACATTTTTCTCTTATAGTTCAAACGGTTCACTACAACTTCTTCATAGAACATTTTTCTCTAAAATCAACAGTTTCGGAGTAAGAATTTTTCAAATAAGTTACATGCAAAAATTAATGAGCCATTTTCAAAAGTTACACTTGAGTCAAAATGTTAAATTTTTCTATGGAAAACACTTATTCTACAATACCAAAAACATGTGCAAAATTTAATCCAAATAGAAGACTATCGAGCACGATTTTTATTTTTTTCGACTCATTCTGGATGGAATATTCGTCTAATGCAAACAATAACATTGGATGTTGACAGATTTTCAAAATGTTTTATGATTGAGCAAGTAACTTTGTATAAACTTTAATTGAGGTTATAATTGAGATTTGAGTGTCAGTCTACCAACACTGGTTGTTAAATAGATCAAGGGCCATCTGAGGTGAAAAACTGAATATATATTAATTTGCTATATGCTGCTAGTACTATTTTTTATCCAATCTTATGTATCTAAAGATCCGGGTATCTTAAAATTGTATGTTTTCTCCAAACAGTTGAGAGCCCCAATATCTGTCTGATAGTGATAAAATTGCTCCAAATTTGTTTCCCTAGATGTCACTAGTAATAATTCCAGACAGCTTCTAAAGGCTAGACTCGGGAAAAATGAGACTCGCTAAAACGATCACAAAACATCATTTTAAATCAGATACTTTTCAAATTTTCAGGCATTCAATAACTATATATTAGCTATGTTTTTGCATATTGTATCAATTGAATTTCCACTTTCATGCTGAATTCTCCTACATTTCTTTTAACATTGCTCATGAGATTTTGAGCGAGGCTTTGTCCATCTTTCTTACACAATTTCTTCCAGTTTTTCTTCAAAGCTTCATCGGTTTTGAATTATTATTATATCTTTATTATAGAAACTTTCAGCCCTTGGCTGGTTCGTCTCTCATCTGGTTTTGAATGTTTTTCCTCATTTCTTCAATTTCTTCAAAATTTTCGCCCAAAACTTTTCGATCGAACGAAGTTCTGGTGTATTTGGCGGATTCGCTTGCTTCGGGACAAATAGAGTTACATAAATCTCAGGAGCACATGAGTGTACTGACGAGCCTCCTATCAAACCGTCTCTCAGCTCATCGGAATCCTAGTGTGCTGCGCTAGCCGGAGGCTCACGAAAATTCTAAAAGCGCGCGCTAGGTGATGTGCTCTCGGGGAGACTCGTCTCATGCGCTGCTCGGCGCTACGGCTCGCCATCGGTATCCAAGTTGTGAAACAACTGCTTAGTAACGAAGAGCCTCTACAAGTATTTTCGCCACATTATGCAGGCGTCTAGATGGCCTACATGATATGGTCGAAGACTCGGGATCCAAGAGTTACAATTTCGAACCTCGTTGAAAACTTTTGTAATCAGTTCAATTATTGCGCTGAATTTTAAACAGCGCATGTGACGGTGCGCATGAGACCGCAGTGAGACACATCTCAATAAAAATGAGGCGCACCAAAAAAGGTCTCACAATGTACAGCGCGCCCGTGCGCTTGCAAGCAATGAGGCTCCTGCACCTAAGGCTACAGCACGTGCACAGTAGCTCTAGTTACAATTGAGATTTGAGTGTCAGTCTACCAACACTAATTGTTAAATAGATCAAGGGCCATCTGAGGTGAAAAACTGAATAAATATTAATTTTCTATATGCTGCTAGTACTATTTTTTCTCCAATCTTATGTATCTGAAGATCCGGATATCTTAAAATTTTATGTTTTCTCCAAACAGTTGAGAGCCCCAATATCTGTCTGATAGTGATAAAATTGCTCCAAATTTTATTCCCTAGATGTCACTAGTAATATTTCCAGACAGCTTCTAAAAACTGAACTCGGGAAAAATGAGACTCGGGAAAAATTTGTCCATCTTTCCTACACAATTTCTTCCAGTTTTTCTTCAAAGCTTCATCGGTTTCGAATGTTTTTCCGCATTTCTTCAACTTCTTCATCATTTTCGCCCAAAACTTTTCGATCGGACGAAGTTCTGGTGTATTGGGTGGATTCGCTTCCTTCGGGACCACATTAATGCCCTTCGCTTCGTACCAATCCATTTCAGGCTTGGCGTAATGGAACGATGTGAGATCTGGCCAGAACAGCGTGGGACCACGGTGAAAGCCGAGGAAGGACAGCAAGCGCTTCTGCAAGCATTCCTCTCGATAAATCTGCCCGTTTCTGATGCCGGTTGTAACGAACGGCTTGCTGTACTGTCCGCACTCGCAGATCACCTGCCGCAAAAGGTACTTGTTCGCGAATCTATCTCTTCCGGAACTTTCATGCTGGACGTACTGACAAAAAACTCTAGGCCGGGGATTTGTTTGGTGCCCGCTTTGATGTATTTCTAGTGGTCAATGACGAAACAGCCTGGTTTGAACAGCCGCTCACGATGCAGCTACCGCGCACGCAATTTGGCCACCGTGATTTGCTTGTCAGTCTGGTTTGGCGCCTTTCTGTCTTTGAAAACACGTAGCCCAGCCCGCCCGCCATGGCCTGCTGGAAGAACCACCTCGACGAATTGACCTTTTAGACCACGTCGTGCCTTATCTTACGCGCCTTCTATGGGTATTCCGTTTTAGGATTTCGGCCGCTTCAAGGTCTTCGTCTCCTGGAACATCCTCACTACGCGGGACACGGTGGAATGGTGAATTTCAAGCCTTTTGCCCATCCATCTGTGCGACTGATAAGGAATAACGATCACCGCGCCCAAGATTTACTGGCGTAGCTCTTCTTGTTTCGAATGCATCTTGAAAACTACTTGACAGATACAATTTTGCACACATAAACATAACACTCTAAGCTAGTATTACCCAAAATTTCATTAACTTTTACTCACGCGATAGAAAGTTACATTCAAAACAAAGTGTCGCAATTTTTCCGAGTTCAATATTTATAATTCAAAAAAATAAAAAGCAAGAAGGTTAGTTTTTTCGACAAATAGTTTTAGATGACTGTAATCTTCCTGATACAGATTAACCCCTCTACCGGCAGCTTCATTTTATACCACCAAAAAAATATTCAGATCGCGATAACTTTTTTGTTTCTTGATATTTTCGCACCAATTTTTCACAAGATCTCAAAAAACTCTTCTAATTTAAGAAGCCGCATCGATATTAATCATTAGGGATCTAGTTTTGAAGATATTCTGATATTCCTTGGGGGACCGACATTTTCCATATAAAATGTCTTTGGCGGCTATTTTGTTTAAGGTCAATTTATCAAAAAAAAAAAATATAACTATACAATACCAAGAAATGAGAAGCTACTCTGAAAAAATCATACAAATCGGTTCAATATTCTTGGAGAAATCTGAAAATTACGATATAAGGTTGTTTAGAGTTTTCAAGATCTTTATTTGTCCAGGGTGGTACCAGAAACATAAATGCCCATTACTCAAAGACGGCTGCACCAAATTGCTTTACTTTTCACAGCATACTCGCATTAATATATAATTTCGATGAGTGAATATTCGAATACGATAATAATTCTGTAGCCTGAGATATTTACGTGGGTTATGGCTACGCGTCGGTCCCCCAAGGATTTTTGGAATATCTCCGGATCCAGTTTTGTTCGTTCAGTGGCGCTGCAGTATATTTTCAAAAGATTTCTATCCCAAGAATCTCATAACCTAGAATGTTGGGCAGTTTTTTTTTAGACAACGAACATGTTTCTTATACCATTCCAACCTAAGTGTTATGCACGACGATTCGGTTGCCCAACTTAAATTTGATGCTGTACTATATACACTTCAAGTTTGTTCCATTTAATAGGTAATAGTCTCAAAAATAGCTCTGTTTTTCTGAGACAATAAATCAAACAGAGCATAGAAACAAACTATTTCGCCAAATTGACAGAAAGTGCCAAAATTAACTCACATAGCTTCATGAAAAAAAAATGGAACAAATGTAAAAAAAATGTTAATTTTTATTCCATCCGAAAATTTGAAAATATTTCAATAAACAGGAAGGGTTGAAGTTTTGATCTTTTTAACATTTTGGCGTAGCAGCCGTGGATAAAAAGGCATCTTTAGCAATTGCTAGGCTTTTAGAGTTCCATATGAAATATGTGGTAAAAACATACAAAACCTCAAAAGTGATGGTTCAAAAATCCGAAACGCGCTGAAGGAATAAAGACTTTAAGTTACAGAAAACACCTTTTATTCAAAGGTTCACCAACAGTTTGTTATTTTTGGACAGATATCGGGACATGGTCTTTGTTAAAAAAAGCATGGATGCTTTTGATATGTTAATACATACAGTTCGTGCTTACAACATGAATATCTCTATTATGCCTCATTTTTGGCACATTTACATGGATTACGGAAAGGGAAAGTATCGTAGAGCTAATGAAAGTTGGGCAGATTTTTTTTATTGTTATGGATAGTTCAGCTTTACCAGTAACAAAATCATGTTGAGAATCCCATGGTAGAGGTTTTTACTATGTTAAGATAAAAATGGAAAAGTAGATGCAAATAACTTCCACTCAATCAATTTGAAGCATATACTTAAACTCCAATAAAATTTAAGGCAGAGTAGGCCGTCATAGAAATTTGTACGCGTCGTTGATGATTTTTGCCAAATTCTTTCACAATTTCGAATTAATGAAAGTCAGCTGGTATTGCACTGACGCAGCTGAAAAAGTATCAGAAAACTGTCTGCATGTGGTCACATATAGAGTTACTTTTCCGGATCATTGGTAACTATATGGACTGAGTTTTATCGCTTTGAAATTGTGAGCTTCAATGTCAACATGGCTGTCAAAACGAATGACGGGCTACTTAGCCTTAAAGTGTAGAAAAAAAAGCAAAGAATTAAGACACCAAACTTTGAATTTTCAAAGTTAGGTCGTCACAGTCCTTATATAACAACTTTTGTTGAAAATTTCTTTGAGTTGTGAGTTATTTAAAACTTTCATAAGTCGACGTTCCCTCACTCGGTATCGACAATATTTATTTACTGGAATTGCGTGTTTTTAACTCCATGCATGCGCGGGTTTATCCTCCAAATAGTGGCAAAAAATTCCACAAGTTCTTCTAAGAATTTATTCGAAGCAAATTTGAAGGGATTTCTCTAGAATTTCATCAAGAAATTATGAATTTTTTTTTTCCAAGAACGCCTCAAAGTATCATCATTTAATAGTGTTCCAGAAATTCATTAAGATACTCTCCAAGGATTTGTTTCTATTTTTTTTTTCTATGAATAACCCTTGCAGAAATTGATGGAGTCCAATAAGAAGTGTTTTGAGAAATTTCATTTGTCTTCTTCAATGGGAAAATAGCGATCTGTTTATCGTCAATAATGTATTGTTTAGATTCTATGACATTTCCCGGAAACCCATTTACCAGAATTCCACTTCCCGGAATGCACCAAATATAAGCATGGGCGGATTTTTTTGCGGTGTAGATGACTGTAGTAATATTCGTAGCGACTAACGCGCAACTGTTCAGCAAGACGACAGCTGAAGGTCAAGGGCTCCAATTCCGTCGCTCTAGGATCTTTTCGGCTAGGAAAATTCTTCTACTCTCCAGGACATGGTGATTTTTTGTCAATTGTTGAATACTGCTCTCAGTTAATCACTATTGGAGTTCCCATATGAACAATAAGCGAAGAAACAGGCTATTTCAGTCGAAACGTCATGTCAGCTTAGCTTAGCTTAGCTTAGACTGACTACACATATCAATGGTTGCTATTCCGTGATTGACCGAAGTCAGTGAAAATGCACAAAGAATCAACTAGAAGTTTGGCTGGTATTGGCCATAATCTTCTTCAATGTGCATAATTCAGTGCCTCTATTTATACAGGGTCAATAACGGCGCCGGCCACGTCCTTGCAGTCAGGTGGGATTGGGGGAAGGAATGTTAGTGTGTAACCTTTGCTTTTTGGAGACTGTTTTTGCCTCTGCATCTCCACAAAGGTTACTGGGAGGGATGTTTGTTAATGGGGAGGATCGTTGGGTCATAGGATTCACTTTGATAAGCGATTAGACCATGATAAACAATGATTTGTGAGATATATACATGCTTATACGTAAATATAATATTTTCATTTGATATGAACAATTTCTATGTAGAGGAAAATTATGCCGACACTTGAGGTGACGAACCATTCAAAGTTTGTTGAACAAATACCTAAATGTAACATTCCTACAGCTGTCAGGACGAAAGCATGTGTTATTATATTTTACTCATTTGAAAAGAAACAAAAAACTCGATTGGTTGGGACATCATAGAACACTCTTATTCTTATGCCGACACTTACAGTGGTGAACCATCCAAAGTTTGTTGAATAAAGTGAACCTTTCGCAAGTCTACACTTGTAGTGTCGAACCATTCAAAGTGTTTTTAATTACAAAAATATAGGTATATAAGAGGTGTTCTGAAAAAAAAAATGTTAAACATAAATAAATCATGAATCAGAGTTTGTGTCGGCACTCACAGTGACGAACCATCCAAAGTTTGTTGAAAAATCATATTTACATCCCACCATTGTAACGATTGAATGTGCAGTCATACATATTTTATAGATTAGAAATAGTAGCATGAAACGAGCTCACCAATTGATCCGTTATCCTTGACTGAGCAGCCACAATCCACTTTCGGCTTCACTCGTTTGCTCGGCTATAAAAAAGCACTCAGGAAAAAAAAATAAGCGCACGACCCAAAAAGAATAAAAAAATAAATGTTCGGGCTTTCTTGACGCACTGCCCAGGAGCAAGCATCAAGGTCGAAGGATCAAACAGAACTAACCGATCGTGGCACTTTTTCAGTCACTCCAACCGAACTCACCGGTCACGCCACTTTTTCACTTACTAGACCAACGCGCGACATGTTTGATCCTGCCCTCGTCGCTCGCCTCGGCAAAAGCAAGTGTCAAGGTCGAAAGATCAAACAGAACTCTATTTCAGTCGAAACGTCATGTCAGAGAGAAAAAGATTTTTTTCTTTCTATATTTACCGTGATGAATCAATACCCGGACGCTCATCTGAGAGAGACTCGTGATGAGGAAAAATATCAACGTGATATGAAGCCCGATTTCCGATGTCACGAAACGTCAAATGCAGCCCGTCGTTTTTTAAGAAGTTTGCACCAAAGTTGCTAATAAATCTAAATACAAAATTAATTATTGCTGATGTCTGCTACGTTTGCTGGCATGGAATTTAACTCAAAAAGCTATTAACGATTCGGTGTGATGCAAAAGCAATCATTTTTTGATGAGAGGTTTCACGTGAATCTGTGAACGGCTTGCGCATGATTGGTATAAGCACAAATTGGAATGAGAAAAAACTAAGTAATCAAAAAGTAGACCGTCTTCGCTAGTCTCGTCTCAGATCTTGATGAAAGTTACAAATATTCTAGTTAAAATAATTATATATATTATGAAGATAATGATTTTTATTACACATGCCTTGTTTTCAAATCCGGACATGTGAATCAAAAAGCCGGACACAGTTGAATCACTTTCCGGACACCCAAGCATTGGCCAGCTAAATTCAAATAAAATAAATGAAATTCATTTTAATTGTGACTATACATTATATTTTTGTTGTTAAATACATGGAAGCACATAATAATGGTTTAAAAAAGGAATTATCAAGATTATTCAGTGTTCTGGTGACTTACATCTTTTGGTTGTAGTCGCAAGACAATAATCTGCAAAAATCGTCATCATAAAATCGACTTTTTCACTTCAATTTCATTTCACACATGTACGCGACGCAACCCACTGCGTTCAGTACCGCCCCGACAAATTCGCTATCATCTAGTGGCGATTCCTAAAACCTTCGCTGACACCTAACTGACACCTCGTACCTTGCATACGTAAACCTATGTTTGACAAAACGACAGAAAGTTAGAAGACGAACACGTGAAAAGTTATTTCCATTGTTAAAATCCACTAAAATTTCTATTTTGTATCCTAAACTTAAACACAACACAAAACATTGACAAATAAGCAGTTACAAACGACGGACAGTACACGAAGAAAATTAAAACTCTTTAAGCTTACTCTGCTAAACAACGAGTTTGTCTGGAGAGGTTTTCGAAACGTCCAATAGTCCGTCCCGTAACAATCTTAAAGAGTTTTATACTCAACCATCCGGCTGATTGAGTGGTAATTACCATCACAGGAACAGCGATATATGTCGAGCGACGCAGCTGCCGAAAGGTGTTGTACACTCTGTGAGCAGCCAACCCACAGCGGTCAGATGATCGAGTGTGTGAAATGCCACAATCGGTACCACAATTCGTGTGCCGGTGGTGAGGATGGTACGTCGGCTACGTCTAGCCCATACTACTGCGATCTGTGTAGGCCCAGAGACCCCGCGCCGTCCGTCTCAATCTCCTCGGCTGCCTCTACCACAGCTAGCGCACGGGAGGCGAGGTTGCAGTTACAAATGCAACAGCTCGCGGAGGAAAAACTTCTTCAGGAGAGATTGATGACCGAACGGGAAAAGGCAGAAAGGGAAATGTTACGGCTCGAACGAGAAAGGAACGAGAAGGCGATCGCCGACAAGATCGAGTTAGAGAAAGTGTTCATCACGCGTAAGTACGATTTGCTGCTTGCGCAAGTGGACGAGGGGGACGACAACAGGAGTGTGCGCAGTAGGCGAAGCAGTCTGAAAAGCGCCCAGAGAGTGCGCATATGGATTGATAACCAGCAGGTGACCCTGAATACCAAAACTGGGGAATGCATCTCCACTGGATTCACGTCACAGCAGAGCAGTTCAGCAAACCAGCAAGACGGTACAGCAGTGCACAACCTAAACCCCTTTGAGCCACCGAAAACGATCGCAGCGAATGATATCAACGTACCCGAAAATCAAGCCGTCGCCGCCACAGTAACGAGCGGGTGGATGGATATGATTTCGCCGTTCTCTAGCATGAATCTCGGACCAACCACGAGCGCCCCGGCACTGCTTCCAACGTGTCAGTCTACTCCCTTCGTGGCACCTACAACAACACATCCACAGGCTAGCCAGCCTGATGACGTCGAGCTCGCCCAAGAGGATCAACACAATCGCACCTACTCGGTGCGGATCGACCCCGCCAACACAGCACTGGAAGTTGAACCAAGTTTGTATGTAGGTTCGGCTCCGGTAAGTACACCGCGGAGACAAGTTAGAATAGCCGATACAAATGTAGGTAGTAGGGCACGTGGAGATGTATTCTCACCTAGCACATCCATTTCTAACCGAAACAGGCAATTTTACGATGCTAACGTAGCAGTTAGCGTCTCTTCCCTAGTAGGCGACACTGGGTCAAATCAGTTTAGGGCCATGAGAGATATCGTAACAATTCCATCCGTTACACAAACGAATCAAAATCCAATTAGAACTGTGCACTCTAGCAGTGCGGCAATGCTTAGTGTCTCGAGTTATCAGGACCCAATATTCTCCCTCTCAATGGGTTCCTCCGCTCCCCAGTTTCCTCCCCTGTCAAACGTTCAATCGCTCGCGAGTAATGTGGCCGGTCCGAGTTCGGCAAGAGCTAGTCATGCTATCGGTGTTCCAACAGCAGTGAATCCCGGTGTTAGTGACAGAACAGTGGATTCTTCTCAATTTTGGAGCGACTGTTTCAACAGTGGTGCGATCTCGGCTCCCGGGATCAACTCTAGGGTGGACCACCTACGGCATCCTACACATCTTGCTCCAGTGGTTAGTTCAGCATCAGTGCATCCTGCGGGGATGAACGCACCATCAGGAGTTTTCCCATCCGCTGGTAACTCCACACCGATGCACAGCTACTTCAATCCACCGTTTCAACAGAGAGAAATCATTGGTGCTGCACATCCTGTATCGTCATCAAGTTTCGACGCTCAACTACTCAACGCTCCTACCGCTCAGCAACTGGCAGCCCGCCACGTTGTCCCGAAAGAACTTCCGGCCTTTTCGGGAAATCCTGCAGAATGGCCATTATTTTGGAGCAGTTATGAAACGTCAACGAGAATCTGTGGGTACAGTGATTCGGAGAACCTCATGAGGCTTCAACGTTGCCTGAAGGGAGAAGCGAGGAAGGCGGTCAGCTGTTTCTTGCTTCATCCGCTGAACGTTCCGGAGATCCTGCGCACGCTTAACACTCTATACGGACGACCAGAGGCCATCATTGGGACATTGCTAGCAGAGGTACGAGCAACACCGGCACCGCGATCCGACAGGTTGGAAAGCATTATCAATTTCGGATTAGCAGTGCGGAATCTCTGTGCTCACCTGATTGCGACTGGCCAAGAGTTGCACTTAGGAAACCCAATGTTAACCAACGAGCTGGTCGACAAACTTCCAGCAAACATCAAGCTAGACTGGGCGTTTTACACGCAGCGGGTGGCGAGAGCAGATTTACGAGCTTTTTCGGACTATATGAACGTCATCGTCGATGCAGCGAGTCGAGTAACGCCGGTTATGGATAAACCGGAGAAATCGAAGGGGAGAGCCGTTATCAACGCGCATTCTTCGGAAAGCTACGCCAGTAAGAGCCATGGAGAACACAAGTCCACGATGATGAAAACGGAGTGCGATAAACCATCAGTGGGGGCTAGCGACAAGCCCTGTATGGTTTGCAAGATAAGCGGACACAAGCCGAAGGACTGTACATCGTTCAAATCCAAAACGCTGGAGAATCGGTGGAAGATTGTACAGGAACTTCACCTTTGCAGAAGATGTCTCTACCCACACGGAAACTGGCCCTGCAAGGCGTCAGTGTGCAGCGCAGGAGGTTGTCAGCAACGGCACCATAAGCTACTTCATCCCGGCAACCCGAAGCAAGAGCAAGATTGTGCCCCATCTTCAAGTGCTGTAACAGGAGTGGTTACTGTTCATCAACATCTCCACAACAAAGTTTTGTTCCGAATTATACCGGTCATGCTACACACCAATGGGAGATCTGTCCAAACATTTGCCTTACTTGATGGAGGGTCAGACTCAACATTAGTCGAGAAATCACTAATTGAACAACTCGGCGTGGAAGGACCTGTATCTCCATTGTGCATGCAATGGACGAATGGAGTGAAACGAACCGAAGAAGATTCCAGGAAAGTTCAGCTCATCATTTCCGGAGTAGGACAAAGCAAGCAGTTTCAGTTGAAAGGCGTGCAAACAGTGGAGAGTCTTGACCTACCAAAACAATCGGTCCATTTCAAGGAATTGAAAACTCGTTTTGCTTATCTGCTAGGATTACCCGTTAGGAGTTACAGCGATGGAGTTCCCGGCATTCTAATCGGGCTGGATAACACTAAAGTAAAGACTTCCCTGAAGCAACGAGAAGGAAAGGCAAACGAACCTGTAGCCACCAAAACCAGGCTAGGATGGGTTGTGTTTGGCCGATCAGGAACCATGGAGCCAGATCCATCGCATCGAGTACTCCACGTGTGCACCCGTTCCCACGACGACGATCTCAACGAGCTGGTAAAGCAGTTCTTCACGACGGAAAGCGTAGGAGTATCTGCATCGACCGTAACGGAGTCGGAAGACGATCGACGAGCACGAGAAATACTTAAGGCGACGACGGTTCGGACTCCCTCTGGAAGATACCAAACGGGCCTGCTCTGGAAGTTGGACGAAGTCAAATTTCCGAACAGCCGGCCAATGGCTGAGCGGCGTCTCCAATGCCTCGAACACCGTCTCTCAAAGTCACCCGATCTTTACGAAAAAGTAAGGCAGCAGATGTCTGAATATCAGGTGAAAGGTTACGCCCATCAAGCTACACCAAGGGAGCTGGAAGAATCGGATCCTAAACGCGTGTGGTACCTACCACTAGGCATCGTTGTAAACCCTCGGAAGCCCGATAAACTACGTATCGTGTGGGATGCGGCCGCCGCCGTACAAGGAGTCTCGTCTACATCAGGTGCAGATAAGACCGGAAGACCGACAAGCCCAGAGGTTCCTATGGCGGGATAGTCCAGCGGAAGCTACGAAGGTTTTCGTGATGGATGTGGCAATCTTTGGTTCAACTTGCTCGCCGTGTTCCACGCAGTATGCGAAGAATATCAACGCCGACGAACATGCAGCAGAGTTCCCGAGAGCAGCGGTCGCCATCAAAGATAACACCTACGTCGATGACTATCTCGATAGCGTCGACACTGTCGACGAAGCGGTTGAACTGGCTTTAGATGTGAAAACCGTGCACGAACGAGGAGGGTTCCAGATACGGCATTGGATGTCGAACTCCCCAGAAGTATTAAGGCGTATCGGAGAACAGAACACTCAAGCGGTTAAAAGTTTCGTGATGGACAAAGACAGTCAGCAAGAACGTATTCTGGGAATGGTCTGGTTGCCTAACGAGGACATGTTCTCCTACACGACAACTTTCCGAAGCGATTTGGAGCGCCTCTTCGACGTAGCTGTTGTTCCTACCAAACGAGAAGTTTTGAAGCTAGTGATGAGCCTGTTTGACCCTCTGGGACTCATTGCATCATTTGTGGTAGAAGGAAAGGTCATCATTCAGGAAATTTGGAGAGCGAATGTTGGCTGGGACGAACGAATTCCTGTCGAAATGCTTCCTCGATGGCAACAGTGGTTGGAGGTGTTACGATTGCTGGACAAAGTAAGGATACCACGGTGTTACTTCCCGGGATACAGCTAGGAAGCATACGAATCTCTGGAGCTACATATCTTTGTCGACGCCAGCGAGAGCGCTTTCGCGGCTGTCGCCTACTTCAGGATCGTTGACAAAGGGGAGGTTCGATGCAGCTTGGTGGGAGCGAAGACTAAAGTAGCACTGTTAAAACTTCTCTCTATTCCTCGCTTGGAGCTTCAAGCGGCAACGATTGGGACGCGGCTAATGAAGACCATCGTGGACAACCATACCATTCCAGTGAAGCGCAGAGTAATGTGGAGCGATTCCAGAACTGTGCTCGCATGGCTCCGTTCCGATCAAAGGCGATATCGTCAGTTCGTGGCATTCCGTGTTACGGAGATACTGGAGGAAACAAGCGTAGCTGACTGGAGATGGGTGCCATCGAAACAGAATGTGGCGGATGAGGCCACGAAATGGGGTAAAAGTCCCAACTACTTGGAGAGCTGCAGGTGGTTCAACGGTCCTGCATTCTTAAACGAGGACGAGAGTCAGTGGCCCAAGGAGGAAACCACATCGGAGCAGTGTACGACCGAAGAGCTGAGGAGTGTACATGTTCATGTGCAGACCTTGGCTGAACCTGTAATTCAGTTCCAACGATTTTCGAAATGGGAGAGACTTGTCAGAGCTGTTGCTTACGTGCGCCGTTTCTACAACAATTGCTTACGGAAAAGGGCCGGCTCTGCGAGAAAAGGGGATACGCTCTCCAGTGAGGAGCTGAATCTTGCCGAGTACTCGGTCTGGAAGATGGTGCAGGCGGAAGTGTTTCAGGAGGAGTTTGCGCTTCTACAAAAAAATCGAATCGTTCCCGAGAGTCAACAGAAGCCTGTGGAGAAAAGCAGCAAAATCTACAAGCTACAGTCGACTCTCCACATCTCGATGTTCTACATCTCGATATCTCTCCCTATGTCGATGATTGCTTCGGTCCCTTCATTCTGCATACGATTTCGCTCTCCATATCTCGATATCCTCCTTATCTCGATATCTCCATATCTCGATGTGTACCTGTTGATTGTTTGTTCCCAATTTTCTCTCCATATGTCGATATAAACATTATCAAAGGTTACTAGACCAGATTCAAATGATTCAGAACAAATTGAAAACTTGAAATGAAGTTTGTTTGTTTATTATTTTCCTAGTAACGGAGTGATTTTCAATCTAGTGCTCATTAAATTAATGTTCTTTGTCTCGATCTCTCCCTATCTCGATGGTCCCTTCGATATCGAGATGTGGAGAGGCGACTGTATCACCGTTTCTGGGCGAAGGAGATATCATCCGGAAGAACAGCCGGATTTCAGCGTCACCGCATGTTTCATACGAGACGAAGTTTCCGGTTATCGTGCCCAAAGACCACCATGCAACGCACCTTCTGGTAAACTGGTACCACCGGAAATATGGCCACGCAAATGGAGAAACGGTCGTCAATGAAATGCGACAAAGATACCATGTCCCGAAGCTTAGGGTCGTCGTAAGGAAGACTACGAAATTCTGCGTTTGGTGCTCTGTATACCGAGTTGTACCCCAGGTACCAAAAATGGGTCCACTGCCATTGGCGCGGCTTACGCCCTACGTGAGAGCGTTCACCTTCGTAGGACTGGACTATTTCGGACCACTGAATGTTCGCGTGGGACGGGCAAGCGTCAAACGATGGGTAGCTCTGTTTACCTGCCTGACTACCAGGGCAGTACATTTGGAGGTAGCTGCTTCGTTATCAACGGACTCGTGCAAACAGGCTATCCGGAGATTCATCGCACGAAGAGGAGCCCCACAGGAGGTTTATTCGGACCAGGGGACGAACTTCCAGGGAGTCAGCAGTGAACTGTCGAAACAAATACAATCAATCAATGCAACACTGGCTTCCACCTTTACCAACAACAGGACCCAGTGGAAGTTCAATCCACCGTACGCTCCTCACATGGGGGGTGTATGGGAGCGACTAGTTCGCTGCGTTAAGAGAGGACTGAGTTGTCTGCTGACAGACAGAAATCCCGACGATGAAGCTTTGTCTACAGTTCTTGCAGAAGTCGAATCCCTGGTGAACTCACGCCCACTGACCTACCTACCCTTGGAGAGTGAAGAGCACGAAGCCAACACCCAACCACTTTCTGCTCCTGAGCTCCAGTGGGGTGGTCCAACCAACTACGAAGCCTACGGATGAATCAGCGGCTCTTCGTTCCAGCTGGAATGCTATCCAGGTTATGCTGGACAACTTCTGGAGACGCTGGATCAAGGAGTATCTCCCGATCATGTCACCTCAATCGAAATGGTTCGGAGAGTTGCGGAACGTTCAAGTGGGAGATTTGGTGATGATAGCCAGCGAAAAGGAGAGAAACAGCTAGACGCGAAGACGAATCCAGCGATTTTATCCAGGAAAGGACGGACGAGTTAGGCGAGTAGACGTGCAGACTACGATGGGAGTTCACCAACGCCCGGTATCCAAGTTGGCTATACTGAACGTCGCTGGAGATTCTGGTATAGCTGAAGGTTCTGGCAGCAATACGGGGAGGGGTATGTACGCGACGCAACCCACTGCGTTCAGTACCGCCCCGACAAATTCGCTATCATCTAGTGGCGATTCCTAAAACCTTCGCTGACACCTAACTGACACCTCGTACCTTACATACGTAAACCTATGTTTGACAAAACGACAGAAAGTTAGAAGACGAACACGTGAAAAGTTATTTCCATTGTTAAAATCCACTAAAATTTCTATTTTGTATCCTAAACTTATAAAATCCACAACACAAAACATTGACAAATAAGCAGTTACAAACGACGGACAGTACACGAAGAAAATTAAAACTCTTTAAGCTTACTCTGCTAAACAACGAGTTTGTCTGGAGAGGTTTTCGAAACGTCCAATAGTCCGTCCCGTAACACATGACCATTTACTTTTTCTTTTGAATTTCCTGCAGTTTTCGGTGCAGTTGTATTACAAAATAATTGTTCACTTAAGCAAACTACAAGTTAAACGTATAGCGTCCGGATTTCAAATTCATGGTTCACAAATCCGGGCACTCATTTATTATACGAAAAAATGTCCTTTTAAATTTGTTTTCACTGTTTTAAAACATTTCAATCATTCATTTCACATCTTTAAACACAAACTAAGGTTTGCAACAATTCGCATGCAATGTTTCTGAAATTAATTATTGTCAATTTGACCGCTCTTTGAATTGTTGGTGGACTTGAACCACGAAAACTGCACTACGAAATAATGGTGTGAAGCTGAGGTTACATTTTCATTTCTATTTTTATTAATTATCTGAGAATGGCTACTAGATCAAAAAATGTAGTAAAATCATGAGCAATGTTATTTAGGTCATATGTTCATCACTAAAGTTACATATTTATTCAAATTCATATTTTATTCAGTAGAAGTTAGCAGAATATCCGTATATTGGTACCGTCCGGATTTTGATTCGTCACGGTAACCTTAGGCTGGTGCATCTAATGAAAAAAAGATAATACCACTATTACTACGAAAAGTTCATGATAATTATGTCTCGCTCCAAAGGTGGGGAAGGAGTTGTGAGAAATATCACATGCCTTACAAAATTGACAAGGGGAGAGCTTATCAAACATGTCAAATTTTTGCGTGACATAATTTGTGTACAAACCCATGTCTCAACAGATTGACATTTGTTTGAAAGAAGGGAAAGTTTCTAATGATGAATTTCAACAGCCTTCACACAAAAAAAAATGTTTTGTCGGTTTAGTTATGAAGAATGGCAAATGTCAATAAAAAGGGTGATTCTTTATGAAAATGTCAGCAGCTTTATTTATACACTTATACTATCCTATCCTGGGATTTTTATACACACAAACACGTCGGAACCCTTGACGAACAAAACTGAGAAGGAATCATTCAAATCCGTTGACCCGTTCGTAAGCCATTTCGTGACATACAAACATCGTTCCATTTCTATTTATATAGATTGAATTCATATTAATATTATTAGATTGGTTATCAGTTTTAAACACTATTATTTGTTTGGGTAGCACAACGAGGAAGAATACCTAATCGAAATATAGATTGTCTGGACAATAATAACTCCACCACCATAAAACAAAAATGGAAGGCCGAAAACTTCCCAACAGACCGTACGAAGATGGTACAAAGGTTTCAAATGTCTTGAGTTTATTTGGTCGGTGGTTAGACTGGACCGAATTGTTTTTGGTGGTTTCATGAAAACGAACTCCAACCTTTCGCAATAATAAAATATTTGCATTATTTGCCGCTATATTGATACCTGTATATTTGATGAATCATTTGTAACAAAATAGCACCAACAAAATCTGAATTGAGTCGTTGACTTATTTTTGCAAGGCCAAAATACTATCTGGCCCGGTCTGGAGGTTCTTCTGATCTTCTTCTGCTTGGCATTAATGTCTTCACTGGGATAGAGCCTGTTTCTCAGCTTAGTGTTCTTATGAGCACTTCCACAGTTATTAACTGAGAGCTTTCTTTGCCAAAGTTGCCATTTTCGCATTCGTATATCGTGTGGCAGGTACGATAATACTCTATGCCCAGGGAAATCAAGGAAATTTCCATTACGAAAAGATCCTGGACCGACTGGAAATCGAACCCAGACACCTTCAGCATGACTTTGCTTTCTAGCCGCGGACTCTAACCACTCGGCTAAGGAAGGCCCCTTGACATACTATGTTATTGTCAAATATCCATCCGTTATACCATTTTTATTATTTTTTTTTCGACGACTATTCTTTTTAAACTAGTATCACTTTAGGGATTCCAAAGAACTTGTGATTCCATTAAAGCCACACATGTGAACCATTTTTTCCCTCTTGAATGCAAAACTGCACTCATCCCACTGTCTGCTCATTACCCACATTCTCGCGCAAACAAGTGGTGCTCATGCCGTTATCAGGGAAATTTATTGTAATGTATTTTTTGTGCAGTTGCATTCAGTCCTATTTATTTTATTTACTTTTGTTGCTGCTGCTGCCGTTTGCTCAGCAGCTTGTGCAAACAACTATTTATTTTCGCGCAAACTGCCACGTGCAAACGGTCTGACTTGGTCTGGTTGGTCGTCCCATTTATTTCCCTTCTTTTGCCGAACCGGGCTGCGACTTGCAAACCCAGTGAATGTGATTCATTTTTTCCGCCCAGATTGCAGTGCGCCATATGTTGGGCTGGAAAAACAATGAGCGCGAAGAAAAACGCGCAATGAAAATAGCTCATAAAGTGCAGCATTCGGGCTGGTGGTGGCGCACAATGGGACGTTAGCAACAAAAGACGATTAAAATCTTTTAGGGCCCTGATAAAGAATCTATGACAAAAGGTCGAAGGACAAAAGGTCGAATGACAAAAGGTCGAATGACAGAAGGTCGAATGGACAAAAGGTCGAAGGGACAAAAGGTCGAAGGGACAAAAGGTCGAATGGACAAAAGGTCGAATGGACAAAAGGTCGAATGGACAAAAGGTCGAATGGACAAAAGGTCGAATGACAAAAATGGTCGAATGCACAAAAAGTCGAATGGACAAAAGGTCGAATGACAAAAAAGGTCGGATGGACAACAATTTAAGAAGAACAAAAGGTTATTTAGATAAAAAAGCAAGTTATCACAAGCGCTACAGCTCAAATAGAATACGCGCATATTTTCAGAAAGACCATACTGAGGGAGGTTCAATTTCAGCTGGTCAACGGGGTCTTTTCGGGGTGAAATTTTGTTAGACTTTTCAGGTCGTAGTGCATCCAGAGTTACTGTGTACGTGCTGTAGCCTTATGTGCAAGAGCCACATTCCTTTCATGCTCACCCGTACACTGTACATTTTGAGACCTACGTTGGTGTTCCTCGCTTTTTTTAGGGTAATTTCTCAATGCATCTCATGCGCTTCGTCACATCTTCTTCTTCTTCTTCTTTCTGGCGTTACGTCCCTACTGGGACAGAGCCTGCTTCTCAGCTTAGTGTTCTTATGAGCACTTCCACAGTTATTAACTGAGAGCTTACCATGCCAATGACCATTTTTGCATGCGTAATATCGTGTGGCAGGTACGATGATACTCTATGCCCTGGGAAGTCGAGAAAATTTCCAACCCGAAAAGATCCTCGACCGGTGGGATTCGAACCCACGACCCTCAGCTTGGTCTTGCTGAATAGCTGCGCGTTTACCGCTACGGCTATCTGGGCCGTCACATGCGTTGTTCAAAAACAGCACAATAATTGATGTGAAGACAAAATTTTAAAACGAGAATCGAGATTGTAGCTTCCGGATTGCGCGTTTTCAACCGTATCATGTAGACCATCTAGACACCTGCATAATAAGGTAAAAATAGCTGTAGAGACTCTTCGTTACTGAGCAGTTGTTTTTTGGATACCGATGGCGAGCGTAGCACCGAGCAGCGCATGTGTTGAATCTCCCCAAGCGCGCGATTTCAGAATTTTTGTGGTTCTAGCGCAGCACACTACGATTCTGATGCGTTGAAAGGCGGTACTCGTTAGTTCATTTATGTTCTCCTGGTAATTATGTAACTCTAAGTACATCGAGGTGCATGCCACTCGATGTGCTATGTGTTGGAATGCTGGGTGCTGGAATTCAGTAACTGCGCCTGTCATTCAGATTATACTGGAATTATAGCACCTATGGCGAAGCAGTTTGCCTAGGCTTTTTCTGCTGCATATGTTAAAGTTGTATATGAAATAGCCTCTCCTCGTAGTGAACCCATCTGGTGGTTCGGAAGAGAAATGATTCTGGGTCCAAGAGTAATGTATGTGTTTTCTGTTAACCTCCATTCAGAGCATGGGTAGATGTCAGATCGTCGGTGATGCGACATCACACCTGGCTTCCTTGAATTATCTTCTAACGGTTCGGGTTGCAGATCGTCTCCTAATAAAAAACATGATGCACAAATGCAAAAATGATCAAATTATCAAAAAAGCTCTCAGTAAATGCTAGAGTAGCTTAAAAGCAGACTCTACCCTAGTTGGGACCTAAGGATGATTATTTTTCCCTGATGCTAATTTAAATCAGTCGAAACCAACAGTCTGATAAAACTCTAATGCATAGCTGTAAAACAGCAAAACTTCAAAAGAAGGAAATTCCTTTGTTAGAAATGCAATTGGAATGCTCATAAACACTGTAAAGCATGAAGAACATCCGACATCTATAAGAAGGCAACATATCAATTGAGAAAATAAAAATAAAAGGTGTAAACGTGAAATCCATGAAGAACAGCCGTTGTATAAAAGAAGGAATAATCGTCGATACAAGTGTCTACAACATTATAAAATCACTATAATGCATAACTTCAAAAGAACAGCCAATGTATAAAAGAAGGACAAATCTCTATTAAAAATGTATCAAATAAAAAGCTAAAAATAATTTCTTTATGCTTTGAAGTATCAAAATAATAACAATCGACATTCAGAAAATGAATCTTTTGTCTGGAAAATAATAGCAATCAAACAAATTATTGCTTCAAACGATAGTTCTGAAGAACAGCTATCATATAAAAGAAGGAAAAACTTCAGATGAGAAGGGAGGAATTTGTGGTTAAAATGTTAGCAACTGAGGGTACGATAATCCTTTCAACGGTACAATTTGGGCTTTTCGTCCATTCGACCTTTTGTCCATTCGACCTTTTGTCCATTCGACCTTTTGTCCATTCGATCTTTTGTCCATTCGACCTTTTGTCCATTCGACCTTTTGTCCATTCGACCTTTTGTCCCTTCGACCCTTTGTCCATTCGACCTTTTGTCCTTCGACCTTTTGTCATTCGACCTCCTGTCCTTCGACCTTTTGTCCTACAACCCTGATAAAACGTAATAATGGAATGAAATAAATAATATCTAATCTTTGAGATGTTTAGTGAAATGCTTATAAATAAATAATAACAAAATTTAGTACTAAATAATTTAAATTCATTAAAATTTGCATCTTTTGACAGAGACGCGTTTCGACCTCAACTGTAAGGCCGTTTTCAGTGTCGTGGGCTAGACTAGAAGTACTAGAAGTCGAGTACAAGACACTGAATACAGCCTTACAGTTGAGGTTGAAATACGCGTATCTGTCAAAGCATAAAAAAATTAATGGAGTTAAATGATATAGTACTAAATTAATTTTTAATTTCTGATCTACTTGTGTTGTATACCTTATTTAACAATTTAACATTTAACAATTTGATACAAAGACGTTGAAAGATATTCAGAACATACTCAACTAAGACCCCTTAGAAATTATGATCGTCTTTTCCTTAACTGATACCATTGTGTGTCCGCCACACGATGATGACGATGGGCCGACGATGATGGCCAACCCTCCGCCAATGATGGGCAATAAAAAGTTAAAAATTGGTCGCACAATTGTTTGGAATTACTTTGCCGGGACTCGCTGTCCCACGGAAGAAAAAAATAACACTCACCGATAAATTATTTTCCTTTTACAGAGCTACGATTTTTCCCAACGATTTTTCTTCGTCCGTTTTCCAAAGTGACTTCATCAATTTCGGCCCAGACGAGTGTACCGTCGTTACAACAACGACGTAGTCAGCAGAATCAACAGCGGGAAAAACTTTTTCGCCGAAATTCGTACTCCATCCGTAAAATTAATCGCGTTCCTCCGCACGGAGAAGTGGCCGTTTCGTCCTTCCAAGCCAAACAGTGTTATCGTAATTTTCTCGCTTGCTTAACTTTTTTTCTCTTCGTCCTTTCAGCCCACTAGCACGAGCACGAGTCCGTTTTTCCGGTGAAGCTTAAATTTTCCCGGTCCACGATGTGATTACAGCTTCATTCAATTTCCTTCTCGGCTCGGTTTGGTCCAGGAATCTTTTTCGTACGGAGATCTCAGACGTCGGAATCCAGTGCCAATGTCGTCTGGCCGGATGGAGAATAATTTGGCACAATTTTCGCCATCTTTATCAGCAGTTTAAATGCATTAACCTGGAGCGAAAAATGGAAAAAAGGGAGAATAAGAAACAGTCAGAGCTGGAAGAATAAATGACTAGAGCAAACGGCATTAATGGAAGAAATGATGGTTTTTCTTTCGTTCGTTCTGGAGATGAAGGTACTGGCGAAGAATCATGTAGGGTAGAAGCACTAGATTTCGCCCCCCTAAACCATGTAATCGCAGGAATAATAAATTTCTGACTCTATTAATCAATATCAAATAATGTTATTGGGTTTATTCAACTATTCATCTATTATTTTAGGATGATCAAGCTGCAAAGTTATCCAAAACAAAGTTTTACTATTGAAAAAAGTATAATTTTTGGATTGATGGTGTGCTTTAATTTTCGTCCCCCCAAATTCAATCTTCGCCCCACTAATGCTCTAATCTTCGCCCCCATTAATTGAAGTACAGGTTTTCGATAGTTTAATCAAGTACTTATTATCTTCTCACTTTTCATCTTCACTGGTACTTATCCTGCCTATTTCCACTATGTCTTTTTCTTTTTGGCATTACGTCCACACTAGGACAGAGCCTGATTCTCAGCTTAATTTTCAAAGAGTACTTAGTTCATAACTAAATGGTTTCTTTACATAAGTTGCCATTTCTACAGTCGTACCGTGTGGCAGGCACGATGACACTTCATGGACAAGGAACTCAAATAAAAATTCCATTACAAAAATATCCTGAACCGATAGAGCCTGATTCTCAGCTTAATTTTCAAAGAGTACTTAGTTCATAACTAAATGGTTTCTTTACATAAGTTGCCATTTCTACAGTCGTACCGTGTGGCAGGCACGATGACACTTCATGGACAAGGAACTCAAATAAAAATTCCATTGCAAAAATATCCTGAACCGATAGGTAATCGAACTCAGACACCTTCAGCATGGATTTGCTTTGTAGCCGCCTACTAACGAAGGCTATGGAAGGTCCTGATTTTCACTATGTATTGTTTTTATTTATTGCAAAGTAATTATTTATGCTCTTGTAGCATTTATGTGATATATGCAGGGTTCTGAATTTTCGTATCAATGATGCGAAATCTACGATTTTTCTCACGTAAGGAGAGTGCTTTTTTCGCTTCCTCACGTGAACATCTTTTATCGCTCACACTAATTTTCCCTGGAGCTACGATGGTGGATAACCGAAAACCACTCCACTCCGGGGATAATTTATTTTTCACTCCATCATATTTTCGCTCACCAACTGCTCCCGAGAATTATCACTATGTGGATAAACAAAAACTAGTGCCGGCGACGGGATTCGAACCTAGTACATTGCTAAAAACAACCGCGATGCGTGCACGCTAACCATGCTACCACCCCAACTTGACGAAAGGAGTGGTTAATTTGGTGCATAAAAGCAACTGCTGCTTGTGGCGATGGATACAGGAAAAGTTCTCCATGGATCGGAGAAAGAGAAAACAAACTTCTCACAGCTGCGGAAATGTGCAATTATCTATTTTCGCTTTGTTTTGTGGACGGATAAAATCGCAAGGCAGCTAATCGCTGAAAATTGCTGTGAGGGATAGATCCATTATCGTGAGAGTGAGTGAGAATTCGGAAGCCTGGATATATGTTATTATTCCCAGGAAGTCGAGAAATTTCCCAACATGAAATAATCCAATGTCAGAATATCGGAATCAACCCCGATATGTCATACATTAAAGTTCTCCAATATTTTTTAAATAATTATATCAAGTACCGTTATTTCGGGAGAAATTTATCATATTCAGCGTTTTCAATAATGTTAGCAGGGGGACGGACCTGGTGTAGTGGTTAGAACACACGCCTCTCACGCCGAGGACCTGGGATCGAATCCCATCCCCGAGATAGTCACTGACAAAAAAAAAGTTGTAGTGACGACTTCCTTCGGAAGGGAAGTAAAGCCGTTGGTCCCGAGATGAACTAGCCCAGGGCTAAAAATCTCGTTAATAAAGATAGAAAAAAAAAAAAAAAAAAAAATAATGTTAGCAGTGCCAAAAACTGAATGCGGAAAAAAAGTACTGCGGTAAACCCATTAACTCATGTAGTGGTAAAAATAATATTTAATATTAAAAATCGGTTGATCATATTTCGTTTCTATTCCATTCTTGCTGAATATGGTGGGTTATTTGATTGACAATAATAAGTTCAATTTGTTCTTCGTCACAGACTATCAGTATAATGATGAGCAACAAATATCATACACTGAAATGAATTTTATTGTAGAAACTACTGAATGCATGGTAAAACTAAGAACTACACCAACAATTTTCAAGACTACATAAATCTGTTAACATTTTTGAAGTGTAGTCAACATCAATACACAAGAAAATTTATTTATTTAACCAGAATTGCAATATTTATGACTAGAAATAAACTTGATTTGAACCACACTGTGCTGTACGGTAGGTGTCACGGATTTAAATGCTTTGTAGTTAATGCTACTATGGAAATGGTCACATTTACTGCACAGGATTTTTACCAGATTATGGTAAACTAAACAGATTTTAGTAGTCGGTTGAAAAACGTTGATGAAGTTCTTAATCCCACCTAATTCTAGTGGTAACGTCCGCGTCTACAAAGTAAAGCCATGCTGAAGGTGTCTGAGTTCAATTCCTGGTCGGTCGAAGATCTATTCTTAACGGGAATAATATTGACTTCGTTAGGCATAAAGTGTTTTTGTGCTTACCACAGAATAAAAGGATACGAAAATGGCAGCTTATGCAAAGAAACCTCTCAGCTAATAACTGTGCAAGTGCTCATATGAATACTGCTGAGAATAAATAGCTAAGAACAGGCTCTGTCCCAGTGAAACGTAATACGAAGAAGAAGGAACTATTCGGTACATTTAGAAAATCCTTTAAACTTCCTGTAACCTCCTGTAAACAGTTAATAAATCAATGAGTTTGTTTTGTTTTTCGAACAATTTCGAGGAGGGGCGAAAATTAATGCACGCACCACTGAAAGAACGTTACAGGTAGTTTCGCCAGGGGCGAAGATTAGAATCGTACAAAAACGTGCTTTAGTTTTCGCCACCCTGAAAAAATAGTTTAAAACTGGTTATAATTGCTGGAATAGTTGAAAAAATCTATTCGTGTCTCTTGCTGATGCATGTCTTATCAGAACTATTCATTTTTTAAAGATGAAATAGTTATCTTAATATGTTTTCCTTGCCTTTTAAAATAGACGCTTTTCTCAATGAACGCAAAAAATAGCGTATCATTTTTTCCACATTTTTATATGTGATTATTTGGCGGTTTAGAAGATTACTTTAATTAGTAACATTTGGAAACTAAGTATATTTTATTCCAATCTTTTATATAAGTTAAAAAGTAAAACATTTTTATTTTATTACAATCTAGAACAAGCTAATGTTCTACCAGGGGGGCGAAAACTAGGGAGGGGGCGAAGATTAATACATCTACCCTATCAAGTTCAGTGTTGTAGTTAGGGGCGGAACGCTGAGTCCACAAAGGATATTCTTTTTTTATCAGTTTTATGAGCATGAGCATGGAAGACCGATTCGTAGTTGTACTCTGTGATTGACCAGAGTGATCGAAGATTCTTTATACCAGGTATCTTTATTTTGAGGCCTTCAGCCATATTGTAAGACTATTTAAATCTGTGTTTAATTGTCAAAAGACATCTTCTGCTTCTTAGCATTAACGTCCCCACTGGGACAGAGTCGGCTACTCAGAGTAGTGTTCTAAGAGCACTTCCACAGTAATTAACTGAGAGCTCTCTTTGCCAAATTACCATTTTCGCATTCGTATATCGTGTGGCAGGTACGGTCTATGCCCAGGGAAGTCAAGGAAATTTCTATTACGAAAAGATCCTGGACCGACCGGGAATCGACCCTGACACCTTCAGCATGGCTTTGCTTTGTAGCCGACATGTCAAAAGACATAAAAAGATTATAAGGAAATAACTCCCGTTCAATACCTATTCACGCTTCTGCCTCAAACGGATAATTGCAACCGGAACCAACGATGTGAGAAAGAATGATTGTCTCCAGACTGCATTCTCGGCAGCATTATGGCCACACTGTTGGATTTATCCGCTGGCAAGCAATCAGCAAAACTCCATTCGATTCAGTTCAGATCGTAACGAATTTGCTGCTGCTACTGCTACTACTCTTGTCTGTTTGAGAACAATTGAAGAGGTTTTCAACGTTCTGTTTCCAAAGCAAACAAATTTTCTTACTGACTCAATTCAACTTTCGAACTTTCAAATTTGAAGGACCATCAACCATCCTGCCAAACAATAATGACTCACTCAGGTCCTTAGTTATGCTCATTGAATCGGATCATACACACTTTGTCGCGCTGGGTAAACTCCGAATCTCCCTCGCAGCGCCATCGGCTTGATTGATAGGTCTCATTCTTTATCGACACGCTTTCCTGCGCTTAAAAGTCCCTAATTTATCATCACATCATGCATCAATCAACTTTGCTTCTGCACACAGGACCCCCCACAGATCGGAGCCTTTAGAAAAACACACTCACATTACCATTAAAAACCAACATTTGCAACAATTATCCCTCGGAGAGACACGTGCCTGGTCATAGAACTGCGGCACGTGCTGCTTGCTCCTTCCTGGGTTACTATAGGGAGGTAAGGGTATGCGATATGCAGTCAGTGTTAATAAAAGATGACACACGATTTTTACATAGGAGCAATTCTCGCTGAAACCAGGCCGCCATCGGCACCCATCGTTAGAATTCCAATTTTATGTCACTGATCGCTAGTTTTCGATAAAACTTAAGAGTGGTCCTTTCTGTTATCAAATTGATGGACCCCTCGTACGCCAGCTAGCTGAACAGTTTGCGAAAAAGCCAATTTTTTAATAAATCTTGGGTATTTCGTCACGTGATATGTCTCATATTTCGCTTGGAACACATGGCACACTTAGTGGCCTCGTATAGAGAAAGGATATAGCTTTCATTTGAAATCGAAAAAAATTTGGCGGCCATGTTGAATCTGGCATCTAATCTAATAACCTGGATTTATAACTAAGCTGAGTATCAGGCTCAGTTCCAGTAGGGACGTAACGTCAGGAAAATGAAGAATAATAAAAAGAAGAGTATACGTAACCTTTTTTTCATTGGTGGTCACTAAATTCGACATACTGAGTGCTATCAAGGTGACAAATTGGAGGCTGTTTGGGCACGTCAGGAGTTAATCATCAATATTAGCTTCCTTTTCCCGATCAGCCTAGATAGCCGTGTAGTGTCGGTAGCGGTTGTTTCAATTGGCTAAGAATTAACACTACGGACTGCCTGTTCCGGTGGTAAAAATCCACCTAACAGGTGACCCCTAATTCATGCGGCTTTAAGCTTACCGTGCCTAAGAATGAAGCCTGTGGAGTACCAGGGCGCCCTCTACAGTATTATGACCTTCCTGTGCTATCCGGAGCAATGGTGCAGGTGACCTTGTGTTTCTCCGAGATAATCGGCTGCCCTTCTTCAGTCTCAAGCCTGAGGCTAAATAAGGGTGGGATTATTAATACGTTATAATTTAGTTTAAATTTTCACCTCTATGGTTTCGCAATATGCGTATTACACAGTGTTGTCTGTGCTTTTCGCCTTTGGCGACTTTCAAGAGATACCGATCTGTTTTTTTCGCTGCTGGTCTTTTTCGTTCTGAGATTGCGAAAAGCTTAATCCTGCCTAGTTTGGGTAGTGGCTACGGTTAGGATAGCTTAGTTAGATCAATCTTCAGCATAAAATATCAGCAACGATCAATCTTTGTAGACTCATGCAAATTTTACATTTCAAATGGCGCAAAAATCTTACTTTTGTGAACTTTTATCTAGGTAACCTTGTGGACCCAGTTTTTGTTACTTTCATAAACATGAAATGGCAAATTTATGTGCTATACCTCTTGCATGCGTGCTCGTAAATAGCGCTGACGTTGCTACACTCATTTCTGAGTTAACAACCAGAGATGTATGTGCTGTCACAATTGATATTTCTGTATGTGACCTCAATAGGAAACACGTATTTCGTTTTGTGGTGTATTTACCACATGATGAACCATCCCCAATGGATGATTTCAAACGAGTTGTCGTTCACTGCCTATGAAAAGGCCTTCTGCTGATTTGTGGGTAGTGATGCTGATACTCATCACATCATCTGGAGCAGCTCAGATATCAATTTGAGAAGCTCCAGTCTGATGGAATGCTTAAGTAGTTCAAATCTTGGATTACTTATTTTAGGGAATCGCCCAACCTTCATAATATCTGCTAGAGAAGAAGTGTTAGACATAATGCTCTGCTTGAACAGAATCAGTCACGAGTTGACGAATTGGCATGCATCAGATGATGAATCATTATCTGATCATCGTTACATCTCTATATGAACATATACTCCACAAACTGGGAATTGGTTGTGACCAAATTCTATGAATTCTCTCCGTCCATTGGAAATCCTAGTGATTTGAATGTTTCCACTTCCGGTGAATTGGGACACAATTGTCCTTGCTTCGAGTGAATTCCACAATTGCTTGTCACTTTGTTCCTCACAACTCCCTTCGTGGGACGAGTTGACGTCTGGCTATTTGTAAAGGAATATGTCAGATAATCAGGCTGCTTTTAAAACTCTTGCTTAGGCCAACTCAAGGTCTAAGCTTGTTATCGCACGTCGAACTCAGTTTGGGGAACTGAATTCAGTGAACTCTGTAAAACTTATATGGGTCCTTGTATTCTTCCATTGCTGGGAATGAATTGGCTTATTAATTAGATCGCAATGGAGCATCGCATGACTTCATTGGCCCTCAGGCAGCTATTCCAATTTTGAAGTGCTGGATGAAGCTTCAGAAATTCTTGGGTGGCAACTCAGCACTCAGAATATTGGAATAATTTTGAATCATGTCTTCAAACAAAATTGTACATTACTGAGTCATCCCAAAGGTGGCTAAGTATTTAACAAATCTGTCAAAGCAGAATTGCAGTCTCTTGGTAACAACCTTGACGGGTCACTGCCGACTCAACTATCACATGGCAAATATTCAGTGTGTTGATACATTTGTGTGAGATAGTTGTGATTCCGATTATGGAACTTCTTATCACCTGATATGTAACTATCCAATCTTCGCGTAATTGCGATTCCAATTACTTGGTTAACACTTATTAAGTGAAACTGATTTCAGAAACCTGAACCTTCAGGATATTCTGTTATTCTTAACCCGTTGTGGTAATGAGCTATAGGCTCTCTTTACGCTCATGCGTTTTGCAGTGTCCTTTTTAGGGCGCTGTTCGAACCCATTGTGGTATGGAGCTACATGCTCTCAATTCGCTTATGCGATTTTCCCTCTTCAAGGGACCCCACTCCTATTTCCTCCCATCTTTCCCTTCCCTTTCCTCTCCCATCGGGTAGATGATGAAATAGGCTAAAATATGGCGATGGCACAAATCTCCCAAATGGCGGGGAACGTGCCTCTGGAGCCGGCCTTCTGATACCTGATACCTGATACGTAACCTTTTTTTCATTGGTGGTCACTAAATTCGACATACTGAGTGCTATCAAGGTGACAAATTCATTCTTCTACTAAAAATCAAAATGGCGTCAAAATCCAAGATGACCGCTAGATTTTTTCACTTAAAATAATATTCATATTCTTTACTCGACTCGATAAAACACCAAAGATTGAAAACTTGTTTCTTTGTAGTACAAAAAAATATTTTTGTATTGATTGCATTCGCCATATGCGTTGAAATCGTAGAACATGATTTAGAAAATCGTTCATTTGATAGGACAAATACCATTGCTCACCTAGTTTCTGTAGCCTATCTTACGCAATTTTTCTCAGCTTTCTGATGGTGATCTCAGAGTTCAAAACTAGCGGTGCGCTAATGGTGAAAAAACGATTTTTCTATCAAAATTCAAGATGGCGGCCAAATTCAAAATAGCCGCCAATTTTTTTCGATTTCGAATGAAAGCTATATCCTTTCTCTATACGATGCCACTAAGTTTGCTTTGTGTTCCAAGCGAAATATGAGACATATCACGTGACGAAATACCCAAGATGTATAAAAAAATGGCTTTTTCGCAAACTGTTCAGCTAGCTGGCGTACGAGGGGTCCACCAATTTGAGAAAACAGAAAGGACCAACCTTAAGTTTTATCAAAAACTAGCGATCAGTGACATAAAATTGGAATTCTAACGATGGGTGCCGATGGCGGCCTGGTTTCAGTGAGAATTGCTCATAGATGCTTTCCTCGCTGTCATTGGATGGCGAGACAATGACCAGTGAATCAAGTCGTTATCGAAAAAGACACAAAACAAACAAAAAAGCAAGCACTTTCACAATCGTTTGTGACAACTTATGCAGGCTAAGATATCTACGATCTCCAGTAAAATTGTCAAGACAAACGCAGGAGGCAACATAGTCGCAACCTCTTTAAGTCGTGATTAATCAGTTATTTTAAACACAAAATCGAATATGTTTCGTGGTTGTTATTCTATTATGTGGCAATGTTTATAAACACGGAGTAAGTTCTTGAAAATTGCAATGCAAAGCCTAGCAAATCAATGCGCACGCAATCGTTGTCGTATTATGTTCAAGTTGTAATACACTTATGTCGCTGAATAACATTGTTGCAAGAAGAATAGTAGAGGACAATGTCTTTGTTGCTGCGTATTGGTTGTCAATTGATTCACTGACATTAACAGCAATTTTATTCAAATTCTTTTTCATTTTTCAGCTGCAACAAAAGTCTCAGCTAAATAAATATTGATTTTTTCACTTTGTATGATAGTTGGTACTGGCGTCGCTGCAGAGTGCTTCGAATGTACGGGACCACAAAAATCATAACTTTCGTTATAGGCGTTTTAGCTCAATGATGATTATAGAAAAGTTGTCAGGAATCATTAGGGCTATAACTGACATAAATGACCTTTGTGAAAAAGGTAATCGCATAAGTGACATTAGCGCCAATATTGTATATTTGGTTTCATTAAGATGTGATCTCTTCTAAAAACTGTTGGAGATGGCAAAATTTTATATTAGCAAAAATTACTCGAATTTAATTGATACCATGAGTGGCGTAAACGCCATTTTTTGTTTACCAGAAATTATAGAATCGAAGGCTGCACAGTTCATCAAATCTTTGTGACTGTTGAAACCAAGTAGTTATGTCTATATCAAACAAATTGTAAACACTTCCAACCTGTGAGCAATACCATGCTCAGGGCCGTGAGTTCTAATCTCACCAGTTGAGTACCTTCCCGAGTTGGAGAGTTCCTCCAAAAAAGCTCCCAATTTATTACAGTGGAAATGGTTATTAGAACACTAAGCTGAGAAACGGGTTAGGTTCCAGTTTGAACGTAACGCTAAAAGAAAGAAGTTCAGCAGTATTTGTAATAGGTAAATATAATGCGCCGCAATCATAGAGGTCGCTGGGAAAGAATGAAAGAAATGTCACTGAAATAGTTATTTATGCAACAAGGTGCAAAATGAAGATTTTTTCAGCGCGAGTCGTACATTTATCCAACGAGGCTCGCCGAGTTGGATAAATACGACGAGTGCTGAAAAAATCGAGTTTTGCAACGAGTTGCATACAACATTGTTTGCAATGACGAATAAAATTTTCCGAGTAGCACTTTTCAGCACTGATTTTCTTGGTAGGAAAAGTAGGCCGTTATGTCGTTATGCAAAATGTTTGTTTACGTCCAGAATTTAATTTTTCAACCCAAAATTGAGTAATAATCAATCGGTTATTGAACTATTTTCCATTGGCATAATCATTTGGAACCATTATTCTTGCGATACCCGTGATTTCACAACAAATTTAACCACTAACAAAAAAACCGGAAGTTTATAACCTACTTTGCCAAACACCAATTTTCCAATTTTATCCCACTAATCGTACATGGGCACTGACGGAATCTGTACATTTTTGTTGGAAAACAAGGTTATTATGTTCTTTAATGCTCTCTGATCGTCTACAAAATAACTTTTCCGAGAAAAAGTGTAAATTTTGTGCTGCTTCCTATGCTGCACACGGTGCGTTCTCAACCCAACCTCTTTTTTGAAGGTTCTTCTACTAGCCACCAGATGTCGGAGTTATCGTTTAGCTTTGAAAATATTTGGCTATAGAAAAGTGCTTCTAATGCAGAAATGACCAAATGGCACGAAAGCTCTCCATTACTACACCCCCACTACCCAGCGTTAGCTTTCGGAGGCTTCGATAGGATTAAAACAACTTAATCTTATGTAAACTTGTTTGAACCCAAATTTGACATCTCTCTCTGTTTCGACAGCAGTGCTGTTGCGAGAGTGGCAAAACTGGCCAACTGCGGATAAAATCTACATGCGGTATACTCAAATTTGAGTATTAGGAACTTATTTTAGGGTGTAGTCATTGCAACTTCAGTAGACAGTCCCCTGTAGTCTCACTAGTGGGTTTTTACCGCCGTTTTGCTATAAATTATAGCAACATATTTTTTGACATGAAGGTCTGCAGTTTCTTATCTATGTTATTACCATTGATTTGCACGGTAGCACGGGAAATAGGAGGACCGGTAGGACATGTACTCTTCACAGGAACAGCTGGGTAGCATTGTCCCACCCATGATTCAACAAAAACAAAGATCAGCAGAAACTATTTATAACCTGTTCAATAAACATACATTCGATGAAGGTCGTACATATTCTTATGAAGTATGGATGATACGATAAGGTTTTTCATTGTTATCTCATGATTTGTGCATGACCCCAAAAGCTCTTACTCGATTCAAGAACGATTGAGAAAATCAATAGTGAAAATCAGGGTAAGCTCACTGTTAGAATTGTAACAAGAAGCTTTTTAACCGTAATAAAAACTAATGGAGCAATCCTCTATGGCATTTCTGAATGAATCAATGTAAGTTTTTGAAAAATTAAGATTACCCCTATATATATATATATATATTAAGGGACAAATTGCCGTTAGCATTCCTGGAAGTGATTCTTGAGAAACTTCTAGAACATCCATAGAGCCAATAATTTTCTATGGATTCTTGAAGAATCTTTGGAAGAATTTGTGGAGAATTCAGCATATCATTTAAAAGTGAAATTCACGACTACACAGTCTTCGAATGATTCAAACGAGTTGAGTTACAACCCAACGTTTCGATTTGGGGATCGCATCTTCTTCAGGGTTAATAAATTTATCGTTTTGTTTTATCTATTTTTTTTTATTTTACTTTAATTGTCCTAGGACTGAAGGTTCATGACTTTTCGGAACCAATTTCATTAAACGTATTTTTTTTTTTGCAAACCAGATCACTCAAACGCTACTATCTTCAGTATTTTTCACACAGATTATACTGTAAAAAATCCTCCAGATGTTTTTCCACTGATTTTTTCACCTCTTTTTCTTTTTTTTTAGAAATTTACCGACGATTACTCACAGAAAGTGCTCAACAATTCTTGCTCACTATTCAATTATATATATTATAAACGTTTCCATCTGGGATTCGACATTAAGTTCTTCCACAAATTTCTCTCAGCTTTCATTAATTTTTCGATAGTTTCAAGGTTCCACACCAGGTTATACTACAGTTATTATTTCAGTTATTGCTCCAATCGTTCATTGATAAATTTCTAAAGGATTTGTGTCCGATTTTCTTCAAGAAATTTCTTTAATATCAGAATTTGAATGTTACTTTTTCAGTATGGCTGAAAGAAATGTTTTATTTACCTTTTGACCATAAAAAATTGGACGATTGAGAGGGGAGGATAATAAAAAATAATCAATTTAATTAGAAAATATCAAAACTGATCGGATTTGTTAAGAAATTTTGTGGAAACCTTCAGATTTTGATACATATTTTTTAACTGTCCCTTCCAAACACCAAATTGGGCTCGAAAATTATGAAAAGCGGTAAATATAAGTCAATGTCAAATTGTTTTGAAGAATTCCATCGAGAATCTAGGAGTAGAACTCACACAAGTTTAGTCAGAGGTTACTCAAAATTCTCATTTGAAATTCCTCGCAGATTTTTTCGAAATTTTCTGAAATTGAACAGAGCAGAGCCAGAGCAGAGCAAGAGCAGAGCCAGAGCATAGCCAGAGCAGAGCCAGAGCAGAGCCAGAGCAGAGTCAGAGCAGAGCCAGAGCAGAGCCAGAGCAGAGCCAGAACAGAGCCAGAGCAGAGCTAGAGTTGATAAAAAAATTGGCAGAATTGCAACTGAATGTTTTGCAAATTTTCCTAGTATTTTGTTATATATTTTCATTTGACGAAACGAAGCCAATTGACAAACATAAATTTCTCAGCACGGAATTTCGATTCGAAAGTTATTCGACAGAATCATTCAAAATATCACATACCCCTAATAGGAGACACGTTCAAGAGGCACTTTCCACCCTGCAGTTGGTCTCCACACACCGCATCTCTGGTAGTTTGACTGGTGCTTTCTCTCCTGCTAAGCCTAAGCGGCAAAGCAGCGATGCGTGCTGCTACTGCTGCTCTTAACTCAGCACCATAAACGCTTCAAGTGTTTACAAAACACTGACTGTTGCGAGAGTGTGGCTTTTGTGTATTTACCATATTTAGTAACGAGGAGGAATAGCCATGGCGTTTGCACTTTGGTGACTAGAACAGTGTTCTCTGGTGGTGGTGCCTTTAGCGCCAAAATGCAGGGTGTCAGGATGCGATATGCCGCCGGAATGCGGAGTGTGAAAACAAGAATTCATTATTCATAACTTGCCGGACTGGTCGGAAAGTCCCGACTGTTGGCATATGTGAGAATGCAGAGGTTGTTTTCGTATTCTGATGGGGTTGCAGTTGTTTTTTTTAACCGCAATCAAAGAGTAAGGCCTGGTAGTATGCAAGAGTATGCACAGTAAAAATTTTGTTATGGGATTCCTTCTATTGTGAAAATTATGTGATAGATAATGTCAAAATGATGAGCGAGTCTTTTTTGTATATATTGTTATGCAGCTTATCTTTCGCTACATTGCATAAATAACTGAAACAACTGAATAAATAAAAGAATTGTGCCGTTTTCCGTTATCAGTTGGATACATTTAAGTTATTATATGCGTGTATATCAGAAACCTTCCTGAGCCGAGTGGTTAGAGTCTGCGGCTACAAAGAAAAGCCATTCTGAAGGCGTCTGGGTTCGAATTCCGGTAGGTCCATGATCTTTTCGCAATGGAAATTTTCTTGGCTTCCCTGGACATAGAGTATCATTGTACTTGCCACACGATATACTTATGCGTCACGAAAATAAGACCACTTTATACTTATTTTTACATGACAAAGAACTAGCTGTTATCATTTTTTTTTTTTTTTATGGAGAGCTGTATTTTGTTTTTCATACTCTATCCATATTTACCCACGCGCAATGAATATTAGAATTTGCCTGGCTTCCAAATTTCAAACTTTGTTTTTGTTTTTCTGTTCTTTGCGGTAACAGTTAATTTGGTATAGTCATAAATAAGCCCGTTTTTTTACTGTGCACTTCAACAGCAAGCTATTAACCCGAAACTAATACAGCAGGACGCTAATTCATTCCACGCTATGACAATTGCCTCTTAGCTCTATGTGACCTACACGCGCTTTGGAACATGAGTTGTAGCATTCCACTATGGGCGGTTTCCATACAGACTGGCGGCCAAAAATATTTTTTCCATCTCATGTCGTATTTATGAGTTGTATGATACAAATTTGATTATTTATTTTCAAAAACAAGTTTTCGAGACTAACTTTTGAATAGGGCCTATAGCGAAATATTAAACTTTGTTACTTATAAGGCATATAAGCCATTTACGATTAACGTTGTGCAAACCATTATACGTATTAAAACTTACATAGAAATGTTGATATGAATGATTTAGCGAAATTCAGTTATTTTCTGAATTAGTTTTTAGCTGTTTTCAATAGAAAATGGTTAAAAATATTGTAAAAATTAAAAAAGCCTTAAATTAAAAAAGTGCAAATTTGTGCAGCTAAATTCTTCACGATCCTTTAGTTTACATCCCAAAGTACCCTTGGAACTGAATTTAAGCCTGGGACAACTTGGGACAAAAAAGTACTCGATGTGTTAACTATAAGCTTATTCGATTTTTTTAACCGCTTTATAAAAAAACAGCATAAAAGCCACTATCTTGGAGCTTTTTTTATTTTCTTATTGTTTCTAGGAAGCATTTTTTATAAGCTTTCAAATGGTGTAAAAACATTTTACGTAAGTATTATAGAAAAAAAGTTATATTCATTTGAGTAAACCATAGTCTTTGTAAATAAAAACAAGTTTTTCTCCATAGGCTCAACTTTGGCACCTCATATCTGAGTGTGCAATGCAAATCATGCCCTAATATTTTGGGGATTTCTTAGCAGACATGTTTACAATGAAATGGCGAACAAGAATTGAAATTTGGGGCCCATCACTTTTTTGGTAATTGGCCACCTGATAAGCCATAGTGCATTCACTGCCGTTCTTTGTCGCATAGTTGGTAGCTCTTAAACATCAGTAGTACGAGAATGAAGTCTGTACTACAATTTTGTTGCACAGGAAATAGTAAATCGAAATGGCGTCAAGCTTGCAATGATGCTAGAAGGGCAGTTTATACCGCTCCTAGCGCTAAACAAATGTCAAAGAGATTCCAGAATCGGTTTCAAATCGAATGAGCGCCATGAAGCAAATTAGGATTCATAATGTTCGAGTTTTCATCTCTCGTAATAGCTTACAACCATAATCATTCCCACAAATTGCTATCACTATGGGGTCATGCACAAATTATGTCACACTCCAATTGGGGGAGGGGGTCAAGCCAAGCGTGACAAGCCTTACAAAATTGTTGGAAGTCTCATACAAAAAGCAAGACAGGGGTGGGGGAAAAGGGTCCAAAAAGTTGAAATTTAGCGTGACATAATTTGTGTACCATCCCTATTGGAATCGATTACCGGACATTATTAAATGTCCGCTCATTTCATCCAAATCAGGTAATTTATTTCGAACCGTCGATCCGGTGCGGGCAATCAATATCTGAAACCCGCTTCCAACAAAGCATTGAGTAGGTACTGTAGTAGTACTGTCGACAATCGATTTGACCCCGTTCTTCGCATCCTTCGCCACCGCAATCAACTCTTGTGTGGAATGCAAACTAGAAACGTACGCCTCGTTGAGTTCGACAGTGGCACCGGGCTTAGGTAGTTTGCTCTTGAGCCGTTTATTTCCACTCGGTCGGATTCACGTGTGAGGAAACGTGTCCAAGCACCGGGGGTTTTCAAGGCAACCCGTTCAATGCGATATGGGGACTCAAATAGCCGTAGCGGTGAACGCGCAGCGTGAGTTTGAATTCTTTTGGACGAGGATCTCTTCGAGTTGGAAATTTTCTCGGCTTCCTTGGGCATAGAGTAGCGTCGCACCTGCCACACGATATACACATTCAAAAATGGACGATTGACGAAAACTGTTAGTTGATAATTGTGGGAGTGCTCATAAAAACAGGCCCTGTCCCAGTTCAAACGTAATGCCAGATAGAAGATGCAGATCCAATGCAATGCTAAAACGGTGACGATGACGGTGATGACGCGCGGTGGTCAAGTGCATTGGTTTGAAGAATTGTGGCCTAGTTTTCCCCGGTAATCTACATCGCACCGGATGAAACATTCGGTGAAGTTGGTTCAAGTTGGTTATACTGTTATGATTCGGTGATGCCAAAGTTCAATCAACGCCAGGCATTGCAGAATTCAATCTCATTTGATTCAGTAGCACGATCAATGCAAGCGAAGAATCTAAAGCGGTCCATGATTGGCAATGTATCGCAAATTGTAACAAGTTTGATAAATGAGAGAAGCGAATGAGAGCCCAAAGAGAGAACAATGATAAAATCTTTTTTCTCTCTTGTTTACCGTTGAGGGTAGGTGCTGGAACTGGAACCGTAAATTGGAGTAATCCACTTGAATTTAATGTTTTTGATACTCAAAAATTTTCTCAACTCACGTTGATCAAAATTGGTTAGCGGAATTCGGTTAATGGATTTATTAAACGGTCACACCCAGACAACATAATGGAGTAAGAGTACCAATTGTCAACACATTCATACGATGTTGGCCTGTCTTGAACTATTCTCACAAACAGTGTTATAGGAAACATTTAGGCATTTCTTAAGGAATCCCTACAGTGACTCATCAATGGACTTCTACAGAATAGTGATTGAATTCCTAGTGAAGCATTTTGTATATTCTCCAATGATTTCTCCATTTGTTACTAGTTATTTGGCCAAACGACAATTTGTCGAACGCCATTTTAACGAAATGATTAATTAAATGCCGTTTGGCGAAAAATGTGACACTAGTAGCCTGTGAATAAGCTTGTCGATAAGAAATGCTCTTTACAATAGCACACTTCATGTTGACAGAAGGAAAATCATATTCTTCTTCTTCTTCTTGGAATTACGTCCCCACTCGGACAGAGCCGGCTTCTCAGCATAGTGTTCTTCTGAGCACTTCCACAGTTATTAACTGAGAGCTTTCTTTGCCTAAATTGCCATTTTCGCATTCGTATATCGTGTGGCAGGTACGATAATACTCTATGCCCAGGGAAGTCAAGGAAATTTCCATTACAAAAAGATCCTGGACCGACCGGGATTCGAACCCAGACACCTTCAGCATGGCTTTGCTTTGTAGCCGCGGACTCTAACCACTCGACTAAGGAAGGCCCCAAAATCATCATATGATGCGAGTATTACTTGTCGTTGTTTTCACTACAATTAACAAATTTTCTGTGAGCCTGAGCATGTTTGACGATGTGCCTTTATTTTTTCACCGTTGTACTAAACATAATCATCGCTGGGTTTTAGAACGAGAAGCAGTCAAGAGTGGAGTTTACATTTTAAACTTTGCAGATTCGAAGTATTTTGAACAAAACCTAAGTAAGCATTACTGTGTAGTTGTGATCACCATTATTTATAAATAAGTCAACAGCGCCACTGGGTATACAAAACGGTATGAACATATTTAGGTCCAAGGTAGCCCAGATTTTTTTTCAAATTTATGGTATCCTTGACAGCAAATTGAAAGTGATTGTTTTCATGTCAGTCATTAACACAGGACTGAGAAAGCTTCAAGATAATTGATTTAGGGGGGTCTGTAGTCTTGAGGTTACGCTTTCGCTTCATAAGCGGAAGGTCATGGGTTCGATTCCCAGCCCCTCCACAAAAAAAACCACCAGAAGACGCCTCACGGAGGACCGTGCTTCGGGAAGCACATCCATCCTCCGTCAGTATCAGATGGTGACTAAGACAAACTGACCCTCTTCGCAGGCAGCTAGCCTCACTAACAACAGAGCTCTCTCCTACCTGTTCGGTGTGAGAGTAAAAGAGTAGGAGAGAGTGAAAATAAGATGTAAATATAGATAAGTTGAAAATAGATCTGTATCGGTAAAGAAAAAGCTACAGATCAACTGATTCCGGCACAGTAGTGGCCACGAGCACAGAACGCCTTAAAAAAAAAAGATAATTGATTAGATCAACTTCATTAGTGATTTATTATTAGATCAAAATTCATATCATTTTTCGGACCAGTTCACTCAGATATATTTCACAAAAACTAGAAAAAACTGCAAAAATCTACAGCCAGTAATATTGTTCTATGATTTCCCTAATTAAACATCAATATGCTGTGAATCTGTTTTTTTTTTCTTCGCACAATTGTGAAATAAAGATTTTCAAGGTAGCTTTAAGACAAGTTTTGATTTTTGTACTGTCGTTATTGTTATTGTTTATTAACACAACAATTTTGGAAGAGGGAAAAGTGATTTCCATTTGAGATCTTTCTCAAAAAGGCACAAAACCTCTTCATCTTTTCAAAAACATCCATAAATAATCCATAACGGAGCCAATATCTTTTAGGTGAGGTCATCATAATTAAGGATCATCTAAACGTTTTACAGAGCCAATCAATGACACGAAAAAGTTCTGAACTTGTATAGCTGAAAAGAAAAAGAAAAAAGAAAACAAAACAGCAAGTATCAAACATGATAGGAAATTGCTCTATCCACTTCCCGTGCCACTAGATCGTATGACATTTACCAGAAATCCATTCCCCAGAGTAAGACATTTCCCAGACTTCAAATACATCTGATAGGCTGATGCTGATTTCTGTGAAAATTGTATTTTCTTGGTAAACTCTAACTTTTAGCTGTTGGGTGTGCCAAATGCCAATAACAATGTTCATTTAAACTTGTTTTGTATTAGTCTTGCGCAGGGATTGAATCCTGAAAAAATTGAGAGAATCTCCCACGTATCGCTCTCTGTAACTATCATAACATGCTGCACATTATGGGAGACTGTTTATCGTATACTGCTACAACTTTGATCAGATTGGGGGGATAGTAGTGTATGATAAAACCCCTCTAAACATACTCCAAGCCTGGGGGACACTATTGCTATTGGAAGTTCGTGGATTGTGTATCGTGCTAGTAAAGAAAAACACGTATCCCCAACGGTAAACTAGCGAGAAAAATAGATTTTATCATCGCTCTCTCCTTGGGGCTCTCGCTCGCTGCTTCCATTTATCAGACTTGTTACACCTTGCGATACAATGACGATCGTGGACCGCAACAGATTGGATGTTTTTCTTTGCTTGCTTTGATCGTGCTTCAAATTCAAATGAGAGCGAATTCTGCAATGTCTAGTCTTGCGTGATAATATGAAACAACATGTTGATTCAAATGCCGAACACTGTGTTTATTCCAGAGTTGCACAATATCAGTCAAATCAGCTGATGGCTGATGGACTAAAACTATCAATATCAGTTGCTAACTATCAATATCACTTTGATTTGACAACCAACAGCGGTGATGTGAAATCGCACACTAGATCACAATCACTGCAGAATGAGTGATCACGTGGTAATTACCCACGCGATTAATGTTTTTCGGTGACCAACACACAGTTTTAATCCGTCTGCAGCACTATCAAGAATATCGTACCGATAAATTGCCATTTGAATTGCTTAATTTAAGGCTAAACTTGACCCATCAGTGAAATCCATAGTCTATCGCCATCAATGCACTGGTGATGGAGTAGACAGCATGATGTTGATGTGATACGGAATGATTCGAATTGTATCGCAGTCGGCCTGTACAAATCAGCCAATTTCAAGCATTGATAGTGACAGCAAGCAACTCTGGTATATTCTGTCTTATATTTCGAACACTTTTCAAATTCCGAGAAGCATGAATAAATTTTTTATTCAAACAAATAATTTTGCAAATAATTTCGTCAGAAATGTTTCTCAGCTGTGCCGTTGGAGCATGCCTGTCCGTGAACAGTTCAAAAGCTCAACTGAAAAGCTGAGAAATATTGTTTCCTACAGTATGACCCATAAAACAATGCGAAAATTGTTTGAACGTGAATCTAGCATCCACAAGCGTTATTTTCATTGTTTTTGCTAGTGAATGTAATTTCTGATTATTGTAGGATATTCTAACATAATTTCGCTATCTAGGACAATTTTTGTCATGTTTCTCTTACTGTCCTAAATAATGTAATAAAGCAAAGAAGTTCAAACGTTTTGCCCGCCCAAAGCTAGAAACAGCGTTTGATTGTCGTATACTCTGGTGATGAACTTTCCACTTAAAAAAATCACACTTTATTGTTGTAAATTTTAGTGTGCTTGGTATCAGAGGATGGAGGAGTTCTTAGAGAACGTGTTTTTCATGGTCAGAATAAAATATTTTGCCAGGGTCATAGTTTTGAGAGCATTTGCGTCTTATAGGTTTAATATGCCTTTATTGTTTGATAAAGTTTAGTAAAAAATAAAAAAGGAGGCCTTTAACAGATTTTTGAGGATGAAATTTGTTCCTTTGGTTAGAGACAACTTATATCAATACTTGCTCATAGGTTTTGAGCAAAACGGAGCCGCTTATCAAAATGATGCGCTTAGGTCTTAAGTATCTTTGTCTATGTCTATGTCTATGGAAGAGAAGTAAAGACGTTGGTCCCGTAATGAACTAGCCCAGGGCTAAAAATCTCGTTAATAAAGATAGAAAAAAAAAGGATTAATCCTAAAATTCTATGTAATAATGTAGTAAATATTCTTCTGCTTGAAAAACAAGTAGACCTTAACACAAATAATAAAATAAATTATATACCGTTGTATTATGATATACTCATTTTGTTTCTAATTATGTACTGACGGATTTCACGCCAACTCGACAAAGGGATTGGCAGCACCCCTTCAGAATTCAATGAAACTTTCTGGGTGTGAGGACTATGTGAAACTAAGATACTTTGCACACTTTGTTTTTTCAAAATAGATCTAGACTAACATTTGGAAATGGTCAAAGTTTTTTTTTAACTTTTTTTATAAACCCGTATAACTCGAAAACGTTAAGACCTGCAAAAAAGTGTTGTATGAGGGACTGTCGTGAAATTTCCTGACGTTTTAGTAAAAAATATTAAAAAAATAAAAACACATTTTCTACACTGAAAAAAAAATATTCAAAACTTCAAAGTCGATTTAAAAAAAACGGCCAGATTTTGATTATCCTTAAGCAAAAATTTTCGTAATTAAATTTACTAAAAGTCGTCCATACATTGCAAATTGGGCATATTTTAGAGAAAAAAGTTTTTCTAACGTCGAATTTTTTAGGTCCAAAATGAACTTTTTATTTAATTTTTATTTCGCTTCAAATCGACTAGTATGATCATATTTTCAAGTGATAAATGAGTTTTAATCACAAAATAGATTATATATGTTTTATTGGGAGTAGTTAAAAGAAATAAAACGGAATTATACAGTTTTTTTTTTTTAATTAATTTCAATTGATCTCGCACCATACTGCTTATGAGAAAATCAACTCCTTCTAACAATCCGATGGGTTTTTTTTATGGTTGGAAAGATATCACAATAATATTTAATTTCTTATTTGGTCAAAGCCAATCTTAACAGGTGTCTGGAAAGGGTCAATATTATGCTTATGAAAAAAGTCGTGGTTTGTTTTTATTTTTATTATTGCTATATATCCTAAAACGTAGTATCTGCACATGAATATTTACATTATTTTTGGGCTTTACTGAATAAATTGAATATTTTTGGTTCATCCTCTGAATTGGTATACCGTTTGGCTGCAATTTGTGTATCACTAGTAGGCATAAAACAATGATATTTTTGGGTACCAGGGACAGGTTTAACCTTACCAAACAATTCCACCAATTCCTCTGACATTTTAACATATTGTTCATTAGATATATAACAGAAATTTAATTTGGTGATACATGTATCAGTTTGTTTCACTGCCCATTCGAATAGTTCTCGCGGAGTTGCGATTGTGTTTCCATAGTATTTTGCAAGACTTGCTTTTTTGCCATTCGCTTGAGAGTGCCACCAATAGTGTCACAGGGCCCTTTGCCCTGGGATGTGGCAAAAAAGTGCCACTCTGCTTCCAATCCATGTATTTTCTTGAAATTACATAAGCTGGCAATTTTTTTTTTTCTATTTTTATAATGAGCTGCAGCTCCATCTGACTTAAAAATAACTTTTGATTTGTTTAACAAAATTTATCAATTTTAAAATAAATAGCTGAACTGCTACTGTGTCATGGGTCTGATATTATAATGAAACTAACATTTTCCAATTTATCCCTCCCCTTGGTTATGCGACCTTGCCGCGATGGGAGGGCATAATACATTAGCCCATATGATAGAAACCAAAGGCGTAACCTATAGTGGTGGTATCACATTTTGGCATTTTTTGCTTGAAGCCGCGTCATAATTCATATGGCATAGACGCAATAATATCTCGGATGTGATCCAACGGACATTCTGCGTCATTGATAGAATTGATGCCCATTTCAAATAATTAATCTATTCGAAGTTGACATTAATACTATTGGTGACGTTCAGTTTGCCTTTTGCTAACCAGAATGATCCGTAGCCACTCTTACTATTAGCTAGCTAGATACATCGTTATCATATACGACGTAGGGAACACATAGGAACTCTTAGGAAAATGACTAGTAGATTCACTGAGTAGAAATGAGTGGCGACAATCTTATTTTAATATGGTTTTTACATTGCCATAATAAGAAATACCTCTTCTGTAACAGCGGTATAAATAATCTAATTCCAGCTTCATTTTCGCAAAATTTACAAGTAGAAAGTAGGCGTTGTGAAGCATTTGCCACCGCAAAGTGAATCATGTAGGAGACTGTAATAGAAGCCTAAGGTAACTTTACTCTTCAATATTCACTATAAAATGACTATGGAAAGTAAGACGCTGAGATCGATCATTAGGGTACACTTGCTAGTTTCGAAAAGTTGTTGAACAGACAAGGAAAGCGACTTTTTTCTGTAAGGATATATGAACGTAATGACCAATAAACACTTTTAACAACAAAAAATGAAATTAACTAGAACTACTACTAAACAGCCTAATTTTGTTAAAACTTGACGACAATTGACATTTAAGACTCTAATCTTACGTAAAAGACAGGAATAATCAGAATTGCATTTGAATGACAAATTATTCAAAACCATTTCGACTAGACAGTATTAGTAATGACACTACTACACAACTATTTCAAACAAATTCTGATGGAGCTGCTGATTTTCACATGCTTCCTTTTCTCAGAAGCAAGGAAATATGGGCACTTTTCAAAAACTACCACGTCACAATACTAATAAAAAAAACAGTGTTCATGTGGGCGCCATTGCCTAGTCCGTCTGAGTATTGGTCCTGGTAGAGGGGAAACTTGGCAAAAGCCAGACCGAGGGTTCAGCCTTGACAAGTTAAGCTGTCAGGCAGCTCCAACTAAATACCATACAAAAAAAAAAAAAGAAACTAACATTTTCCAATTTATTATCTTTTTTATGATAAATTTAGAATTGGGAATTATTCCAGTGATATCCTTGAGCAGCGTTATAATTTTCAGAAAAGTCGCTAATTACCAGTATTTAACCTTGTTTTAAGGAGTCTTTTTTGTTTCGTGAAAGAGAAGACTGTTATTTGCAAATAAAATCATGGGTCATGAGCTTATCAACTTTTTTTAGGTAGATAACAATACAAACATATTCATTATTTCTTATTCATCTGGCGTTTAACGCAGGTACGTTTAGTAAGTTATTTTTCACAAAACTTTTTCTAGAAGAGAATTTAACCTTATCCATAGGTTGTTACTTTTCAATTTTTGCAATACTGTTGTGATACCTTTAGAACCATGAAAATCCGTCGGATTGTTAGACGGAGGTTATTTCCTCATAGGCAGAAGCGAAGTCCATTGATTGCCTTCATTTAAAAAACATAATCACTGTATAATTCCGTTTTTTAACTATTCTCAATAAAAAATACAATCTATTTTCTGATTCAAACTCATTTATCACTTGAAAACACGATCATATTTGACGGTTTAAAACAAAATCTTTGAAAAAAATTTCAGTTTTGGACTTAAAAAATTCGAAGTTAGAAAAACTTTTTTCCCTAAAATTTGCCCAATTTGCAATGTATGGACGACTTTTAGTAAATTTATTTACGAAACTTTTTTCTTAAGGATAATCAAAATCTGAAATGGCAGTTTTTTTTTAAATCGACTTTAAAGTTTTGAATATTTTTTATCTCAGTGTAGAAAATGTGTTTTTATTTTTTCAATATTTTTTTCTCAAACTTCAGGAAATTTCACGACAGTCCCCCATACAACACTTTTTTGTAGGTCTTGCCATTTTCGAGTTATACGAGTTTATAAAAAATAGTAAAAAAAAAACTTTGGGACTTAAAAAAATCGATGTTAGAAAAACTTTTTTCTCTAATATATGCCCAATTTGCAATGTATGGGCGACTTTTAGTAAATTTAATTACGAAACTTTTTGCTTAAGGATGATCAAAATCTGAAGTGGCCGTTTTTTTAAATTGACTTTAAAGTTTTGAATATTTTTTTTTTCAGTGCAGAAAATGTGTTTTTATTTTTTTAATATTTTTCTCTAAAACGTCAGGAAATTTTACGACAGTCCCCCATACAACACTTTTTTGTAGGGCTTACCGTTTTTGAGTTATACGGGTTTATAAAAAAAAGTTAAAAAAAAACTTTGACCCTTTCCAAATGTTAGTCTAGATCGATTTTGAAAAAAACAAAGTATGCAAAGTATCTTAGTTTCACATACTTTTGACATCCAGAAAGTTTTATTGAATTCTGAAGGGGTGCTGCCAATCGCGTGTCGAGTTGGCGTGAAGTCCGTCTACTACGTTATAAAACACTGAACAGCAACTCCAAATGACCATAACCAAACATTATCATCATAATTTCATTCCCGGTTCCGATCAGTTCTCACGCTAATACATTAAAAATGATGGCCAATTTCAGCCATTAAATGACCAAATTAAATTATTCGGAATTTTCGTTCACATTTGGCCACTACCGTTAAGCTCACATGGAAGGTCTGCTTCAGCACCAGCATAGCAGGTTGGGAGGACGGCCTCGCAGGTGATGATATCGATATCCGGGGAGATGACTCTCCATTGGCTCGGTTGGCAGATACTTTTTTTTTCTCCTCTCAATTTTTCGTTTCATTCGCTTCTCGTTGAAGCAAATCGAGTGACACGACGGACGAGAGGCGAGAGCTTTTCATCCGGTTTATAATTTCATTAGGTTAATGTTTGCGCAAGGTAAAAACCAATTTGGGAACTGTCGAAGCGGAAAATTGACGAGTCCCTCAAGAGCCTCTCGGCACGGTCGGGTAGTGTTACCATTCGTGCTGATTTTGCAGGATATGTCCCTATTTTGAATTTAATTTGAAGAGTTTTGATTGGTACTTAATATTTGCGGATATATCTAGACTTTATTCATATAACATCATAACGTAAATTATATAAACAATATTTATATTTTTTCCTCTAATACCCAACCCCGACTTAATCCTTTAGAATTTGGCGTTATTTTTTGTGACTGTAAAATCTTTTTTTTTTTTGGCTTATCATGCATATCAGAAAAAGTTTGTACAACGTTTGAAGTTTAAAAAAAGTTTGAAAAATTAAATCGTTTTTTAATTATAATATAAAACACTAAACAAGAGCTGCCTTTATATTCAAATAGTGCACAAAACTTTCAAAATTAATTTTTAGCTCAACCAGATGGTCACCCTACGGCGGCCAAACGTAGCGATCCAACGGGAGAGGTCCCCTGGTGTGTCATCATCAAAAGAGTTGGTTTATTTTTAATGACCTTCATCGGGGGGCGATTTTGGCCGGAAAATGCCGGCTCACTGTCTAAAGTTTATTGCCGCTCATTTGGCACGCTTGCATTCAGCGATTTCGGCAATCCGGTCCAGCGTGGGGCCCTCATTAAACGGATGGTTTGGTGTAGGCCGATGAGTTTCATTGGTACTATCCGCTTCCTTCGGGCTAGTCAGTAGATCATTGTTTTTTCCTTGGTATTAACCAGTCTAAGTCAGGTCCGTTGTTTTACACTCATTTGACACGGAATACCGCTCGTCCACCCGTAATTAATCAAGTGCCGGTGAGAAGAGTGGGAGGCCGAAATGGAATCTTTCTGTTGAACGAAGCTGCCTGCCTGTTTTCGTCATTTCGTTGACAGAGCGGAAAATGAGGCCTGGGTATACGATGCCAGTCAATGGGGATGATACAGCGCAAGAGATATTGTAAGTTGCGCTGGAAAAAAGATTTTTTTTACTCAGAGTTCAGGACACAATCCAAACGCTGTCTTTACCAAAAAGGAGCAGATGGGTTCAGTTTTTTTTGTATATTGAGGATATGTTTATTCACTAGGAGTTGCTATTTTTTAAGACAAATTTTACACAAGCTGTCAGTTATCAATTTTGTTTTTTTGCTACTCTCGGCAATTTGTCCAATTGTGTATTAAAACTGAGTACCGCAATCCGGGGCAACATTGATGATTTTTATGAATATTTCCTTGATATTTCGTTTGAAAATGCAAGTGTTGCAAATTTTATATTTTTGAAACAAGTACTGCAGCCCATAGCTCGTGACTATATACTGCATTTTCTTTTTTTAAGATTTAAGCATGTTTAATAAAATGTTTTAAGTGACTTTTTAATTTAGCTGATATGGGGTAACATTGATCACCTATGTAAACAACGTTCGGTAATATTGAAAATGTCGACACTTACTTAAATCATGACCCCCGAAGCCGAATATGAAGGCCAAACGCTTACAAGTCATTTACTTTTTGAGTTATTTTAAAACTTAAAACATCGCGAACCACGGAATACGCCTAAAGGTATGCAATTTCCTAAGGGAACTATATATTCTTTACAGTAATTCGTTAATGTTGCCTAATTGAGCATACTTATGAAAGTTTTGATAACGGAACCGTTTTCAGCGATGCCATTTTTAATAAGAATTGCATTTTCCTTGCTCATATCGTTTGCAAAACTTATGTGTGACATGAAACTTCGGTAGTGTTATCCTTACCCATTGAAATCATTGTTTCGAAAAGTTGACAAATTAACGTATAAGGTAAACGCAATTTTCGCAAAAACCTTCACTTTCATTAACTCATGACTATGATAAAGAGAAGCACCATTGATGATTTGGAAATGTTCCATCAATAAATGATGATACGAACTTTTTACAAGATGAGTCATTCCGATCAATGTTACCCCGCTGATCAATGATACCCCGGATTACGGTATCCAATTTTTTCCTGAAAAAAAAACTGAGATGTTTGTCCGTTTGGAGAAACTCAAACTGGCCAAGTTTCCGCTTTTACCAGACTGTATCTGGTAGTCTATTCATATATCACGTTGTGGAAACAAACAATTCATAATGCTACTGGTTTTGGTACAAATTCGAAAGGTTTCTTCTGCAAGGCTTTGAGTTTTTTCGTCCAAGTAAATCTACAAAAATTCTGCTCTAGAAATAGCTAATGGAAATTGCCAAAGTTTTATCGATGATGTAGCATCAAAATACAAGGATTTACTTCATGTTTTCCCAGAAATCCTTTCCATGACTTCTTCAAATACTACTCCAATATTTCCTCTTTGAAAACAGGTTGTCAGCGAACTGAAGAAATGTTGGGATGCTGGAAAGGACGAGATCCCGGTCGAGCTTCTCAACCAACGAAAAAGAACAGCTTTATTTTTGAAGGTTTTTGGAAGACGAAGAAATGCATACCGGTTGGTTCGATACGCCCAATCCACAAGTAAGGGCACAGACTGGAGTGCGCAAATTACAGAGAGGTTACTCAGCCGAATTCGACTTTCAAAATACGCGTGATCAGGCTGATGTGATGAATTTCAGCGGCGATCGACGATCGGGTTTGATGATTTGAGGACATGAACGAACTGATAACACTTCAAAAACGCGTTGAGCATGTTCCGCACAGCTCTACCGGTCTTTGAAGGATCAGGAACTGTTGTCTGTTGATCCATCTTGTTTAAAATCCGTTGAAATAGACAGAACTGCGACCTTTGCAACTAGCCTTACTACGTCATCAGCACTGGCAGTCTTCATAGTTACGACGCAGAACAGTGCCTTTTTCCCTGGATGCAATTGGGTAATCTTTCCAAGCAGCTAGATTATCGTCCTTAATGATAAAAATTTGGCCCACTCGGACCGGGACTGGTGACTTGCAACTTTTCGTTGGAGTTGTGCGAGGTATTCCGGATACCAGCGAGCCCAAATACTCTGGAACAGCTTCTGGATAAACTGCCAGTGAATCAAACGGTTGTCTGGAGTATCGTTACCGCTTGGCTCCGGAACGGCTTGAAGGTTTGATCCCACCAGGAAGGGACCGGGTGTAGCACTTCTAAATCAGTGTGGTCGGACGGGATTGGATTCAACGGCCTCGAGTTGATCTTCATGCGGTAGACTAATGTCACCGATTCCACGCAGGAGATGGTACTTTGCTGACTTTACCGCGGCTTCCCACAATCCACCAAAGTGTGGTGCGCGGGGAAGGATCAACTTCCACTGGATCTGCTTTTCAGCATACCAGCTCTGGATCTGAGCTCAGTATGTATCACTGGATTTCAGCATTTCGTATATTCTATGGAGAGCGGTAGCTGCTCCCTTGAAGGCAGTCCCCTTGTGCGAGTGAATTTCTCAAACAAGGCTGCAACGGGCGACGAATCTGCGGAGTGTCGATAAGAGATCCGTGATAAACTCAATGTGACCAACTCTTGTAGCAACACAAACGAAGATGTCGATGTAGGCCTTGGTTGGTGCTCGTTTGCGGATGGGCGACTTAATAAACACAGGCCCGTAATAATCGACCCCGGAAATGGCGAAGGGACGTGCCGGAGTGACACGAGATTTCGGAAGATCTGCTGTACTCTGCTGAATGAGGATGGGTTTGTTCCGGAAGCACTTGACACAACGGTGATACGTACCACGAACAAGATCCCTCCAAGTTATTCTTGCGCATTGTTGCCAGCATCAATTGCGGACCGGCGTCCTTGTGGTAGTGTTCGGCGAGCAGTTGTGCCAAAGGATGTTTTACAGATAGAACGATTGGATGCTTGACGCTATCCTGAATTTCGGCATTCGAAAGGCGTCCACCGACACGGAGGATTTCATCATCGTAGACACGAGGCTTCAGCAGCTTGAGTGAGGAGGACTTCAGTGAATTCTTGCCAGCGGTTAGCTCTTACGAGTAGAGTTGTGATTGGGCAAGATGAACTTGTGCATGATCGGCGGCTTCAAGGTCGGCTATCGACATAATGCTGTTACTTAACTTGATTCTTGTTCGTGCTGCTGCTCGTAGGGCGTATACAGCACAGCTGATCCGGTAGTTAATCTTCTGCGGCGACGATCGTCGTGAGTATTACCAATCGAGCTTCTTCGATGGCTGGGTGGATTCTCCTAATGGATCGTTCAAAATCGGCCAACGGTTTGGGAATTCCAAAAGCCACTGCGGGCCATTCCACCATCTGGTTTGGTCGTGGGTAGCAGACCACGGAGCAGCTCTTCAACTGGGTTTACTATTCCAGGTACCAAGAAGAAATATCAGTAAAAGATTGGATGGTGGAAACACGGTAAGCAACAAATGTTTTACACCGGTTTGGCGAAGATTTCAACCATTGGATGACGGTAGTGGAGTCGGTCCAGAAAAAGATTTCTGCTGAGGTTTTGTTCGACTGCTGCACCTTGTGATACAACTTCGTAGATAAAACGGCGGCGTAGAGTTCAAGCCGCGCTATGCTGTGCTTCGCTGCGAGTGGAGCCACCTTTGACTTCGATGTCAGCAGATGAACCTTCACCTCTTCTGCATTCCACGTACGGACGTAGCCGTGTGGGGAATTTTGATTTCAGCCAGAATCGGCAGAATAAAACTGCTTCTATTCATCTTGCAGCTTAACTGGTGGTGGACGGTCCCATTCGTACGGCGACTTATCTTCGTTCTTGAGCTTCCACAAGTGTTGCATAAAGAGCTTTGCCGTAGCTATTGCCGGGCCAACAAGGCCGAGAGGAGCGAAGATCTTGGCGATGTAGGAGATAACCTTCCTCTTCGTGAGAACGGCTATCGATAGTGAAACCCCAACGTATCTATCCTTGCATCCCACACTAGTCCAAAGGTTGATACCGACTGACTGATCATTAGCATGGGACAACATTTAGATTCTTGCTCCAGTCCACTTTTTGGATAGCTTTTGGGTCCCATAATAACTGTGCAAAATTTCAGCTCGATTGGTGACACTATATTTTAGCGCCAGCCGTTCAAAGTTTGTATGGGATTTACTATGGGAAAACTTACTTTTGCAAAGAAAAATCGCCAAAGGCCGCCTATTGACCTCTATGAAAATTCTGAACACAGACCTCGATAGCTATTTTTACCATGAAGAATATTGCCGAAGACCACGAAACAATCCGACACTTGTGAAAAAAATATTCAATGAAAACCTATTGGCAAGGCAAAGTTCCTTAACACGTAAAGGAATAACAATAATATCAAAATTGGGCAAAACTTCCGAACAGTCTATGCTTAATAACTTTTTTTACAAGCATCGGATTGTTTTGGGGTCTTCGACAATGTTGTTCATCGTAAAAATACCTATCGATATCTGCGTTTAAAATTTTTATAGAAGACAATGGGCGACCTATGGCGATTTTTCTTTGCAAGAGTAAGTTTTCCCATAGTAAATCCCATACAAACTTTGAACGACTGGCGAAAATATAGTTTCACCAATCGAACTGAAATTTTGCACAGTTTTTATGGGACCCAAATGCTATCCAAAAAGTGGACTGAAGCGAGAATCTAAAATTTTCATAAAACCATGTCCCAGGCTACTGATCATCTTGCAGATCATGCAAGGGTTTGATCACTAGGTCTTCTGATTGAACATCGACTAACATTTACGGAACATTGGAAGCCCACTTTTTCAACGGAAAACCAGCCAATGCAAGCATTACGGATAGTTGACGACGTTTTTTTTTTTAATGTAGACAACCTGGAGGTCCGCTCCTGTTAAGACGTCATCCACCTAGAAATCTTCAACAACAGCTTCCTCGGCTTCGGGGCAGTCTTTTGTCCTTCACTAGTTGCTGTAGCGTGCGTGTTGCCAGGAAAGGGGTTGAGGCAGCCCCATACGTAACTGTGAGTAGTTCGTGGGTATCGAGAGGATCCGAAGGTCGTCGGCAAAACAGCACTCGAAGAAATCGCTGATCATCAGGAGGATGGAGGATTTGCCGGTACATTTTCTCCACGTCAGTGACAAAAGCATGAAGACGAAAGCAGATGATGAAGGATTCGAGGTTCTGTTGTACAACTGGGCCGACAACCCGAGTAACACACATGTTATATTTGAGCATTTTCGACTGATATATGACCAGATCTGGTCATATATGAGTTGATAATGTTCCATTAAAACATGTGTGTTGCTTGGGAAGCAGTGTATCGCTGAGCGACATGCCGGAGGAGGTCTTACAGGAGGCATCGAAAGCCACGCGTACCTTGGTAGTGGTGTTACTTTCCTTGAACACCGGATGATGATGCAGATAACAGTGTGGAGAATTATCGTCGACGGAATCGAACTTTCACATGTGTCCAAAGCGTAAGTGCACTTCGATGAAATAGTGGTACGAGCTCTTTAACCTTCCTAATGCATTAAGAAAAAGTTACACATTATGCATTAAGGGTCAAAAATGACCCATGACTTTGAAACGCTCTCAAAAATCCATGTTCGAACCGATTTTCATTCTTTTAGCTTTATATGAAAGATATGGATCTCAAGAATGGAACCCTGGAAATTGTATGTCAGTATGGCCATTCTGGGCACATGGGCACATGGGCACAAGGGAACCTGGAACCTGTTTCAGAAGGAACTGGCGTATATCATATTCAGCAGTTCATACACATGTATATAACGACGGTTCAAATTTCATGGTTTTTCATTCCGATTTACAAGAGCACCAAGAGGACCAACATTTAGATTTGGCCGGTATTTCGGAATATTCCGGAACCGGTTCCGCTAGGGTGTGATGTGGACATTTTCAGACCATAATATAGTACCATCATGCGACGGCTCAAAATACATGATCTTTCATCCAGATGTAAATGGACACCATGCCATATACCTGGTGTTACGCACCTAGTGGAACAGAGCCTGCTTCTCAGCATTTATAAACGGAGAGGTTTGCCATCTGAATATTTATGCCAATGTATATCGCTTGACAAGCATGATGATATTGTATACCTGGGAAGTCGAAAAAATGTCCATCCGAAAGGATCCTCGACCGGTGGGAATCGAACCCGTGCCCATTAGTTTTATCTTACTGAAAAGCTGCGCGTTTACCGCTGAGGCTATATGGGTCTCTTAAACATAAAGTTATCATACTTGAATTTTATTTCCCTTATTACCAAATTAGCAAAAAAATGTAATATAATGAATCGAAATCATTCGACATAATTATAACTTATAACTATTATAACTTTTGACATCAATCGCAATTTTGAGACCTGCTCAAATAGGGCACCAGACATCCTTTTAGGAAAACCTTCAGATATTCCTTCAAGAATCACTCTCTAAATATCTCCAGAGGTTCTTCCAGAGAATTCTCCAGGAATTATTTCAAAAATTCCCTCACGAATAATCTCTACCGCAATTCTTACAGCAATTTCTCCACTAGGGCTTTTGCCAGAGATTGCTCTAGGAAGAACTATTGTTTCCCATGATACATTTTAGACCAGTTTTGATAGGGCTCTTGATAGGCTGAATATCTTAGCAATTCATCCTGGAGTTTCTCCAGGGATTCGATAAGCAATTCGTCCTAGGATTCCTGCAAACAATATTTACAGGCATTTAATTTGGTTACCGGCATATCGGTCTATTTTACTTGAAGTAAGAGGGAGCATGGAGAAGAAAGCAATGAATACTAGATGGATAGGTACCGTAAGGGAACGGCGAGAGAAATTGGATTAGATGTTGAAGAGGGCATACCATATAGAACAGTATTACTTGGAACGTCCTTCTTTTTGGCTAACGTCCCCTATGGGAACGGCTTGGCGTGTTGCTCGAATAACACTACCAAGACAGCCAAGACATTTAAAGAGATTCCTTTAGAGATTTCGCAAGGAGTTTCTGCAAGAATGTCTCTAGTGATTACTAAAGTAAATTTTTTCCTGGGATTCTTCCAGGAGTTTCTCTCAAAAATCCTCCAAGATCTGTTCCAGGAATTCTTTCAGGAAAGCTGCGGAATTTCTCCAGATAATTTTTAAGCGATTTTTTCTGGTATTCTTTCAGAGATTCCTCTAGAAAATCAAGGATTCTTGCAGAGAATCTTCAAAACAACATTTTTTCATGAAGGAATTGTTAGAGTATGTTAATGTTCATATCTTCAAGGTTTCCCCCAGAAATTTCTCTAAGAGTTACACTAGGACATTTTGTTTCAATGGTTACTCACGATATTTATCTAGTGATTTCTTCAGAATTTTCTCTGGTGATTCCTCCACGGAAACATACAAAGATATCTCCAAGTAGTCCTCTCAAGATGCTTCCAGGAATTATTCCGAAAATTTCTTCTTGGATTCCTCCCTGGATTACTCCAGATTTTCTTGGAGGAATTCACCACAAGTTACCACAAGGAAAATCGCGACATGAATTATTTTAATAATTTCTCCTGACTAACTGGGACTTGTTCTGAACCACCAACAGGGATTCCTCTAAGAGTTCTTCTTGAAATTCCTTCAGTGATTCTCCTATGAATTCCTGCAGGAATTTAATCATACATGATGCTAAGAACTACTTCAGGGATTATTTTACGAAAATCTCTACAAATATTCCTCCAGTAAATGCTCTACATTGATTTTTTTTTGGTAAATCTCTTCATGGAATCCTCCAAGGATTTCTTTTGGGATTTCTTGAAGCATTATTCCAGGGTTTTCTCCAGAAGAGTCAATACAGGGGCTACATGGGTTTCTTCCAGGAACTTCTCTACAAATTCTACCAGCATTCGTCGTGGGACACCTCCAAGGATTCTCCAAAAATCCTCCAGAAGCCCTTTAGAAATTCCTACAGGAGTAGAAGCTCATCCAGAGATTTCTCTAGTAAAACCTCTACAGCGATTCCTGCAGGGATTTCTTCAGCTTTTTCATCAGGAATATCACAAAGTATTGCTTTAAAAATTTGTTTAATGATTTCCTCTAGAAATTTTCTAAGGATGAGCTGGTTGACAATCAACTGCACATTTTAATGAAATATGCTTTTTGTCTACGCAGTCTTTATTATAAAAAAATAAACAGCGGAGCCAAAAAGCATATTTTATGTTCCAGGGATTTTTTCATGAATTCCTCTAGAGAATTCTTCTAATAATCCCTCGATTGGCTCTTGCAAGAATTACTTCAGACATTTTTCCAGGAATTCAACCAGGGATTCTTCAAGGGATTACTCTATTTTTTTATAGAATTACAACGCATTCATCCGCATTGACCAAGAAGTGCGGGTTCGATTCCCGCTTCAGTTAGGAAAACTTTTCGTCAGGAACGTGTTTCGATAGTATTTTTTTTTAAGGTTTCTCCAGAATTTCTCTAGGAATCTTTTCAGGACCTCATCTAAGATTTTTCTTTCAAACATATATTTGAAAAAAGGAGTTCCTAGAGGAATCTTTAAAAAAATCGCAGATGAAATTCAGGATGAATTATTATTCATTTTGATGAAATCTCTGGAGGAATTTATGGGTAAATCTATGTATGAATTTATAGAGGATTCTCGAAGAATTGCCCGGAGGAGTTAGAAGGGGAATTCCTGGAAGATTACCTGGAAAAATCCTGAGAAGAATTCATGTAGCGATTTCCTGGAGGCATGCCTGAGGAAATTCCCAAAGTAAACTTTTAAGGAATCCCTATAGGAATTCAAGAAGTTATTTATTGTAGAATCCTTAGGTGAATTTCTCCAGGATTATTTCGGGAGCGATCCCGGAGGAAGTCTCATGAATAATTTGTAGAAGAATCTCGAGAAGACTACCAGAGAATATTCTGGACAAACAAATGGAGAAATATCTGGAGTAATGCTTCAAGAAATCGTTGTATTGTAACTTGGAGGAAGCCTTAAAGACATCACTGCATAAATCCTTGTAGAAATATTCCTGGAGGAAAGCTACGAAGAGTCCCCGACCAGATAGAAGGAACAAGATTATAACAGTTTTGCTCTTATATGATTTTATTATAAGACTAGTTGTTATAAAACATATACCGTTAGTAGTTGGGATAACAAATTTAACGCAAAATAAATATAGAATATAACAAATCCTAATAAAATTATACCAATATAATACAAAACGTTTTACCGACCTGTCACAAAAAAAAACAAACATTATTGCAAATTTTGTTATTGTTCATAATTTTAGATGTTATTTACAACCAACTTACACATGCAATATAAGAAATATAACAAATGTCATGGAATTAATCTGATACAAAAAATTGTGACAAGTTCAGATCAAAGCCATCTTGACAAAGTTATATGAACTTCTGTTAATTTAACAGCTTTTGTTACAATATGTCATAATCTTGTTATGTGATTCTAGACGGGTGTCTGAGAAGCCTGAGTGGCCCAGAAGTAATACCTGAAAAAGTTCCTTGAGGAATCGTTCGAGAAATTCCTTGAGAAATGATAATGAATTGTGACAATGTCCTTACATAATTAAAACAAACTCAGTTATAATAACAAAGGCTATTTAAAATTTGTTTAAATTTATAACATAGTTATAAAACAAATCGTGATAAAAAAATGCATACATGTGCGCTTTTATTCATGTACAAAACATAACAAATTTTGTTATAATTAAGTTATGAATAATGACAAACTGAGTTATATTTTTGTTTGATCTGAAACATAATAAGTTACATTTTTGTTTAAATTATATTATATTTTGTTTCAATTTTGTTTAGTATAGAGGAAATTGTATTGTATTTTTTGTTATTTTATCTACTACCGACCATTGGATTACAACAATATTGTAGCACGATTGTATCAAGATTTATTACAAATATCAAATTTTGTTTCATTATTGCTAGAAGTACTTTGAATTCATAGAAGAAATTTAAACATAATTGAAACAAAACCAGTAATATTAACAAAAGCTGTTTGTTGTTACAAACAAAAAATTTGTTACTAGTTAGAGCAAAATTAACACATCTATATAAATAAAAATTGAATGGTGTTTGTATATCACGAGATGGCTTGAGAACGAGGTAAACGATTTGCACAATTCTTTCAATTTTGTCTTCTTTAAGGGTTCCGACGTGTTCGTGCGAAGGAAAAGTTAAGGAAAGTTTTCCGAAAATTCGGTAAAACGGGAGAAAAAGCATATATCATTTTGTATGGGAGGTTTCATGGCATTTTTCAACAGCCTACTTGATGACAATACGAAGTTTGCAGGGTGGAATGGTGTTTGTATGTCACGGAATGGCTTACGAACGGGTCAACGGATTTAAATGATTCCTTCTCCGTTTTGTTTGTCAAGGGCTCCGACGTGTTTGTGTTTATAGAAATCCCAGGATATTCACCGGGAAAGTTGAAAAAACGAGAGTTCACGGAACTGTCGTTTTGTATGGGACGATTAATAGCGTTTTTCAACAGCCTTCTTGATGGCAAGACAAAGTTTGCCGGGATCACTAGTTTTTCATAAAATTTGTGAAAGCAATTGCTTATAACAAATTTTGCTATAATTCAGTAATGGAAAATAACAAAATGAGTTATATTTGGGTTTGATTCGAAACATAATGAGTTACACTTTTGTTTGAATTATAACATAATTTGTTTCAGTTTAGTTTAGTTTAGAGTAAATTGTGTTATAATTTTTATTATTTTAACTACTAATCATTAAAATTATAACATACTTTTTTAGAAAAAACGCGCTTACGGAAAAACAAAATCTGTTTCAACTCTGTTGTAATCCAGTGGTCAGGTTACTCTAGCTTTTACTGTATACCTCCCTTATTCTCCTGGTCCGTTCAAAATTCAGTTATGCTGAGTTGACTGTATAATCTTTTTTTTTTTCTAGTTTGGCCGTAACGGAAATGATATTCTAATATAATATTTTTATGCCTGGGAAGCCCAGCGGTAAACACGCAGCCTCTCAGCTAGACCAAACTAAGGGGCATGGGTTCGATTCCCACCGGTCGAGGATCTTTCCGGGTTGGAAATTTTTTCGACTTCCCAGGCAAACAATCGTGGCATACATATGCTTGCCAAGCGATATACATAGGCAAAAATAGTAAGATGGCAAACCTCTCCGTTAATAAATGCTGAGAAGCAGGCTCTGCTCCACTAGGTGCGTAACGCCAGGTATATGGCATGGTGTCCATTTACATCTGGATGAAAAATCATGTATTTTGAGCCGTCGCATGATGGTACTATATTATGGTCTGAAAATGTCCACATCACACCCTAGCGGAACCGGTTCCGGAATATTCCGAAATACCGGCCAAATCTAAATGTTGGTCCTCTTGGTGCTCTTGTAAATCGGAATGAAAAACCATGAAATTTGAACCGTCGTTATATACATGTGTATGAACTGCTGAATATGATATACGCCAGTTCCTTCTGAAACAGGTTCCAGGTTCCCTTGTGCCCATGTGCCCATGTGCCCAGAATGGCCATACTGACAAACAATTTCCAGGGTTCCATTTTTGAGTTCCATATCTTTCATATAAAGCTAAAAGAACGAAAATCGGTTCAAAAATGGATTTTTGAGAACGTTTCAAAGTCATGGGTCATTTTTGACCCTTAATGCATAATGTGTCACTTTTTTTGTAGCGCTGCTCCTAGAGGTCGCTGAAAGCTTCTTATAGCACGAAAATGTTCGTTTTCAAAAGGTAGAAAAAGTCAGAAAATTTCAGATTTATATCTCTTTTCTCTACAAAGTTACAGCATATTTACCGTACCGATTGGCCAAAAATGACCCCAATGCACAAGGAAGGTTAAGGTGTCGGAAGGTAACTTGATGCAGTTCATATTGATATTTAGTTTCAGTTGTGCTTACAGTTACTGAAGTGGACAGTAGAAAACAATATATTTCAATTTTTTTTATCAGTTAGGCGAAGTTTCCCCTTGATTTCGGCAGAATTTTTAGTTGCAGCTTGGAAGAAAAATATAAAAATTTACTCAACTGAATATTCGAAGCTTCAAAAAGACAAACTTTTTAATAAGAGTAAAGAGGGGCAAGAGTTCGAGTGGGATAAGAGTTTCTTTTTAAGATTTCTAGCTCAATTCAAAACAAATCTTATAAATGTCATTGTGGTTCGAATGCTATTCAAGTAAGAGACTTTTACTCCAAATATCATAAAAATCGATTGAGATTTGGAGAAGTTATGGCTATTTGTTGTTTTTCGACGTGAATATTGTAATTTTTGGTCAAACTTTCGTTGCATGGAACCAATTGAAGATAAAATCTTTTTCAATATTTTATGTAAGGGCGTTTCTAGGCCTATCATAAGGTTGCTTTGAAGCGTATAAGATTTTGCATAAATGCTTGAAAACAATTTTTGGCCCATAGTGGGGCAAAAGTTCGAATCAGCGGGGCAAAAGTTCGACCCATGTATAAAATCACGGAAAAATTTGCAAATTGCCTAAAATCCACATATTATCTTCAAATTTAGTAATATTTGTCTGATCGTGTGAAAACTGTCACCAAAATTTTACATTTACACTTAGTTTTCCGAGAAAATGCTATTTTTGAGTATATTACAATTAACCCGGTTTTGGGCAATTTTTTGATGAAAATTTAGTGTGTATTTTTCGGCAAACTTAAGTTTACGGCTGGTGTAAAGTATGCCTGTGGGGCAAAAGTTCGAATAAGACAAACAATTTTGAAACTGTTATAACTAAAAATGGGTAAATATTTTAACACAAGTTTGTTCAGCAAAATTATAGCCAATATGTTGAAGGTTCACTATATGGTATTTGTTTTGTTTTAACTGCTATTGTTTTCCTGGAAACTTTGATTATACCACTAAGGTCGAACTTTTGCCCCCACCTTACTCTATTGCTAATTTCTAGTTGTGACCAAACAATCAATAATTATTTTTGCAAAACAACATATATATTGAAATCTTATTCTAGTTTGGCATTACGACTCCACTGGGAGATAATCTGCTTTTTTAGCGTTCCAGAAGAACGGTTATAGTCAATATGTGAGGGCCTTTTTTACAATTTCGCACTCGTTGTGTGTCGTGTCGCATAGAAGATGAAAGTCCATGTCAAAGGTATCCAAGACAATTTACATCATAAAAAGATCCTGAACTGTCTGAGAACCAGAGTCATTGAGCATGGTTTTGATCTATAGCTACAAACTCTACCTCGAGACTTGGTAAGACAGTTAAACCTTTAAACTGAGGAATTCACGTTTCGTTACATTTTGTGCTGACTGCTGAGAAAGCTTCATGCAATGTTTAAGCAGCGATGGAAATTTTATTATAATTGGAGCTTTAGAAACTGAGATCTCAAACTTGATTTTTTTTTATTGAAAAATTACTAATGCGTACTTTATTCTGTTCACTACTGAATATTCTTTCAAGCTGTGAAAGGTTCCGTTATTCCTTGGACAGATTTGTTCGGAAATTGTTGAATAGGATTTATCAAGGAATTTCGAGAAAGATTTATGATCATGGATAGTGCATATAAATGTAGTTGGTAAATCCTATTTCAAGTAATGTCTTCAATTGTCTTACTTATATCATTTGTGAAATTCATGTGAGGCATTAATGTTTAATGATTTCATTAAGTTTCGTTGCAATCATTCGTAATTCTACCGATCAAGCTTTTTGCATATTGAAAAATTTACACAGAAACAGATTGTTTTATAAACTTAACAATCGACTAAATATAAACACAACTTAATCCTGTTAATCAGATTGCAGTAAGCAAACAACTCAATCAGTAACAACTGTCTTCTTCCATAACAATCAGTATTCTTCTGAACACACTTCAAAAAAGGACTGTTCATCTGGTAGTCGTTTGCTACTATCAACCCATGTCAATCCAGCAAAAAGACCTCATGCGAAGATCTTTTCCCAGATCCTGGGATAGGAAAACAACAATCCCATAACTCATTTCCGTTCTCTTAATCCATTTCAATCCGACCTCTTGGAAGACGGGTGGCTGGCACCCAACGAGACGACCATGCCAGACACAAAGAACCACCCCGATTGGCACCGGGAATGTAACTCTGTTGATCCTGGTTTTTCCCTTTTTTCACCGGCTAACGGCGAACTTCAACCAGGCATAAAGAACTACTTTCCTTGTTTGTATTTTTTCGCTTCTGACGAGCTGCTAGCACAATATTTATGTCCGGTGTCCTTTTCGGTCTGAAGGCACAGTTTTGAACGCCAGCAAGGAGCGAGATTGGGCTGACTGACTCCGAAAAAAACTAATGTTTATCATCCGAAGATAATCGCCAACAACTGATGCCCTTTTTCGGGAGACGGGCCACCGAGCAAAACAACATTCCAACGCTTGTTCTTCGATACGTCGCCACCTCTCGGAGTTCTTGTTTTGCAGTTTGTTTTCGCCAATCTTGTTGCTGGTTGATTTATTTCTTTGTTTCCAGTTGTTGATGCTGTTGGGGTGGTTGAGACGGGGTGTTTGCCGAATGTCCCGATATTGATCCAAGGGCAAAAGTCATAATTCTTCAACTTTTATGGCGGCGAAGTTCATGGTTCGCATTGTTTACGCTCTAGGTGGCGTTTAAGGTTGATAGATACGTGCTAGGTAGACTGTTGACGCCGAACTGTGATGTACACTCTAGGCATAGCAATACATTGCAAAGCCCGACCCGAAGATAATGACAAATCTATAACAAATACTTACCAAACTGAGCTTATCTATTATATGGAATAGTATGAAGACCAGCACCTGCACAGTTATCAACTGAGAGCTTTCTTTGCCAAAGTTGCCTTCTTCGCATTCGTACATCGTGTGACAGGTATTATGATACTTTATGCCCAGCGAAATCAAGGAAAATTCCATTACGAAAAGATCCTGGACCGACCGGGAATCGAACCCAGACACCTTCAGCTTGGCTTTGCTTCGTAGCCGCGGCTCTAACCACTCGGTTAAAGAAGGCCCCAAATATGATTTTTTCAGTATTTTCATTCAAAAAATTTTCTTTAAGTCGTCCATTAAACACTTTTTGTAGGAGTTCATATTTTTCGATTACATTATTTTGTAAAAATTGGGTAAAAAAGTTCAACTCTTTTCAAATGATTCGGAGTAAAAGAAAGCAAAGTAGCTTACAAAGTCAAGGTATACACATCCACAAAACTTTATTGAAATCTGAGAGGGTGCTGCTAGCTCGGAGTACGATTTGGAGCGAAATGGATCAATACGTACTGAAAAAAGCGACAACAATTTTTACAAATTTATTCCAGCGTGTATGATTAAATGCTTTTCTATTGTTACAATATTTTCCCTCCGCTTTTTCGTGCGTATCGTGAAGGAAAACTATTTGGTATCCTGTCACTTTAACCGTAACTTTCTTGGAATCAACTGCTGTTGCTGTTGTTTGGCAATTTGAAGCTACAAATAAACTTCGGTGAGAACGAATGGTATACTTTATGAGATTGTTCAGTTCCAGAGTGGTATATGATCAATTTCATTTGTTGGCAGGTTTTGCATTAGAAAATGTTTAGTTCATAAATAAGTACATCAAAAAGTTTGAGTTCACTATTTATAAAAGTTTTCATATGTTTAAACAAATCCTGCACCACCGCGTTGATTTCATTCTCTTCCCAATAAACAATTATACCACTCAAGTTATCAGCGAACCATTTCAGCGCTCCATTCCGGGTGGATGAAGTTGGTGGAATTTCTCTTAGCAGGGGGAAAAACTTGGAAATGTTTCCTGGTGAGCAGCGCTATGTACCACTTTGGTGTGACTAATCACCGGTGCTTAAGCTTTGCACCGAAACGTGGTCTGCCTGTTCAAGCAAGAACAGAAACTTGAAGAATTTGATCGTGTTAAACGTTTGCTCCTCGGTGACATCGATTTGTTTCTTGGTGTTCTTTTTTCAATCCTACTTTTTTTATTGATGTGAAGGTTCTATGAAAAGCTTGATTGTTGTTTGAATCAGTGCTGAAACTTTGCGTAAATCGTATAATTCGTCCAATGATACGCATCAGATATGTACTTAACTCGATGGCCATCAAATTTGCTTTCATACTTGACGGATTGTTTAGAGCGAAATCGGAATGTTCAATATTTACAGCCGACAGATAACATAATCGAGTGTCTTTGAAGTGCTGTTGGTTGAAGTTCTATCGAAACATTTTCCGGGAAAACGAATAATGCTCAACAGCAGACCAATCTAATTTATTACAAGCCCACATGTCATATCAATTATTAGGATACTGACAAATTCATCGGAACCTCAAAGCGATCTTTCCTGAATTCCATCGAACAGATTCCATCAAGAATCAACAACATAATTGAATTAATCAAATCCCGATAAATATATGTGTTCTCCTTCGGTGCTCCTAACTTTCAACAGTCCACATCAGGCCATAGGCTATGAAATAACGTATTGCCCCGATACAGCCTTTGATTTCTGGATCCAATCTCAAACTCAACGGATTCGGATTGCCTTCGGGTCCTTTTTCTTGCTTCCCCCACAAAGCTTTCACTGTAAAAAGCTGGGAACCCATTTTCACGGTGCTTCATTTACCATTATTATCCTAAATAAAACAGATAACACCACTTTCGACAACAGTTTATTTATGAAGTTGCTCTACACCTCAGATCCGACTAAAAAATAAATAAGACGAAATTTTGAGTGCCACCCTTTTGGAAGCGTTGATTTTGTATTTCTCGCGTTTAGTATCATACAGGCGTATCTACAGTGATCGATTTCTCTTCGTCGATTTTCATGATATGATACTGATACTGATACTTATGATACTGAACGCGAGATTTGAACGTTATATTTCTATCACGAAAATTGAATCTGAAATTTCATAAAAAAAGTTAATGGGTGGTATGAATAAAAAACTTTGTACTTTACTACATGTAGCATCTACTCAAAAACAAAATCCACAAAGTTTACTACACTTTTGGTATGAATAAAAAACTTTTCGAACATGTAGGGGGACTGGGGGTAGTATGCCCACGTTAAGGAAAACAGCGATTTTTGATGTGAAAAACATTATTTTATGCTCTTTTTTAATTATGGTCGGATAAACAAACATGTTTTCTTTCAAACAGTAGAAACAGCTATCCATTTTAGTTTTTCTGGGGCTTATAAATTAATTTTTTAAAAATGCTTGCCTAACTGCATATGTACTGTTTTGCGGGGTAAAATGCCCCGCTTCAGTCCGGCGTTAGCCGTACTGTAAACGTACGCACACAATCATGCTTGTTTATAGGTTGCATACATCCGGGCGTTTGTTCAGATGTTATTGCTCAATAATAGTATACATGCTGATGCGAAAAATTTACATTTGTAAGGTTCCAATTTGTGAGTAACTTCAAAATGGCATTACGTTTGGTAGAATTTGAATTCAAACGGCTGTTTTGATGTTATGAAATAGGGGTGGGCGTTTTGCCCCCAGAGTTGATTAAAGTTTAGGTCCTTCGATAAGCTTTTTTAGGACAAATTTAACATATTTTTTGCATGTAATACAAACTATAACAGTGCACAAGTTGGCTTTCGACGATAGTTTCAAAAATTTGATTATTAATCGACCTAAAAAATGAACTTGAAAATCGCACAAAATTGCAACGAAAACAGCGAAAAACGTTTTTATACGTTTTTAGCGATTTTCTTGAGAAAAACACATAAAAATGTATTAAGAGAAGCATTTTTATCCATTTTCTATGATCTAGGCTGAAAAAAAGCATTCTAAAACACATCGTTCGTCCAAATTGAGGGTGGCGCGTCTCGCCCCCTATGGGCATATTACCCCCAGTTCCCCTAGTGCTTACTACTTTCGAACATGAGCAGTGACTGAAGCTGCACGTTAAGAAATTTCCATTCAGAGTGCAGAGTGATTCTGCACGTAAAGAACAATCTATTCAGAGTGACGCCTAAAATTAATACAATCATGCATATGAAGAAAATGCATGGAATCTAATCGATTACGCGACAATTTGCACAAATCATGAAGGTGCTGTTATTTGACAAAATTTGTAGTGTAATTTTGCGATTAGTCTGTTATTTTCTTTATGTCTATGATTTTATGATGATGTACATCAAAGAATTTTCTGGGTGGTTTTCGGCCTTCGCCAACGCCAGTGATTGATGATTTTTTTAAATACTAGCTTAACATCTATGAAGAGATCTTGAGATTACAGCTATCAAATTTGGAACCACATATTTTCTAGCACCAGTACTGAGACTCTGGTGAAATTGCGGTAGAATTTTGATGCTCCCCGTGTGTTTTCTTAACAGCATGTTGAATTCCGGAAGTTCTAAGTGTTTCTGCGATATTCTCGTTATTTTGGTGGGGTTTCTGATAGTATCCTTGGAATGTCTAGAACTTAGAATGTCGAGATTTTTATGGGAATTGTAGTGATTCCATTGGTAGTCGTTAGAATTCAATGAGGATCTCCCCTAAAACACCAGGGTTCCCTTTGAAATTATCAAAATTCTTGTCGATTTCACAAAAAATCCCATTGAAATCTATAAAATATTTACCGACATTAAAATCGTTTATATTAAAGCTTTGCTTTGAAATTCCAACGGAACTGGACATCAACGGAATCTTAAAGGTTTTTACAATAATTGCGAAGATTGATTTTCAGAATTACAAATATTCACACAATAATTCGCAGGAATCCCACCGCAATCTCATAGATTCTTACAGAAATACCGTCTCAAAGATACCCACTGAATTCCAAGAGATTAATATTCGGAATCAGATTCCCACCCCAATTATAGAGTTTTTACCAGATTCCTAATATTTCCGCAATATTCCTAGAATGGTATTTAAACTACCAGAATTATCACAAAAAATCTGACATCCCTATCGGAATCCCAAAGTTCCTACAGGAATTCCGGAATTCAAAAGGAAATCTGAGATGTCAGAGTTTACAAGAAAAATTCCAAATTATATTATAAATATCTAAATTCCTACCGACATCCTAAAATTCCTAGAAAATAACATAATTATCGTAATGCCAGAATTCACACGGATATTACAAATTGCTACTGCCGGTAATCTTACCGGAATCTCAGCATTGGCGGGGCGAATGTTTTCGTAACCTCAGAATTCCTAAGCAAAACTCAAAATAACTTCCGAAATATCAAAACTCATATCGTTTTCCAATGATTTTTACTCAAAAGTAAATTATTCCATTCAATTCCGCAATCTCAAAGCATGTGTAGCAACCTCTGAAGCTAACTACCAGTAGCTTTGTAGTAAATGCTACCTTTATTCATAGCAATGCGTTGTTTGTAGTATGTTCGAAAGGTGTAGAAAGGAAAATGACACAAACATGTTCCACTCGTGTTCCACATATAGCGTTTACTACCGAGAATGTAGTAAACTCAACTTTACTACATTTTATTCATACGGCCCAATGTTTGTAATGACCCAATATACAGCCATTCAATGAAAAACCGATCTAGTGGATCACCGAATACCGTGAAAATTTGCTATTTTGTTCCTTATCCTAAATAAGGATACACGTGTTTTTGGATTTTTTGATTAGGGTGACCATTTCCAAAATAAGGTGACCAGGAAAATCGCGATTTTGCAGAATTTCTATTTATTTTTTAATTATAACTTTTGAACCGCTTAACCGATTTCCAATTTTCTTGGACGAAATGAAAGCTAAAGATTTTGGCTTTTCAAGAAAAATATAAAATTTCACAAAAAATGTTATTTAATATGAAAAAAACACATAAAATTCGGTTTTTGCGTGTTTTGAAGGCCTTGGGACAAAAGGGGCTTTTGTTGTTCTCATTTTTCTTAAAAAATCAGAAAATTTTACGTTAACTGTCCAATTTTCAGCGATGTATGTTATTTAGTTTTTGAGATATATTTTTTTGAAAATAAAAAAATCAGTCATTTTTTATCGGCACACTCTGTAGGCCTCAGTGCATTTGATTTAAAAAAATCATAACTTCTGAAGAGCTTATCCAATTTCCAATATTTTTTATGGAATTAAAGCTTAAGACTTGAACTTTTCAAAAAAAAGTATAAAACTCTAAAGAAAAAAAGTTTTTACATGAAAAAGATAATTTTTTTTCTTGTTTTTTAGGAAATTTTTATATTTTTTCAAATAAGAAAAAAAAAATCAGAGTTCTAGATTTTTTTGAAAAGTTGAAAGGAGATTGGGCAAAAATGTATGGGGTTTGGTCCCGGAATGTACACGGATGATTCATATATCGTTTGAAAGATCTAAATGAGACAAGAAAAAGTTGATATGGGGCCAAAAATATTCGTCGTGGGAGAAAAAAGTTATGTAAGCTGGAGAGATGTGAAAAGAGGTATGTTTTGAACAGTTTTCTATCTATCTTCTATATAAATAAAAATGGAGTGGTGTTTGTATGTCACGAAATGGCTCACGAACGGGCCAACGGATATGAATGATTCTTTCTTCGTTTTCTTTGTCAAGGGTTCCGACGTGTTTACGTGTATAAAAATCCCAGAATATTCACCGGGAAAGTTAAAAAACGAGAGTGCACAAAACTGTCATCTGCGCGACAGTTACCACACTTCTATCTTTGATATCAATAACATCATACTGTCATGCTATTGCTTCTCAGAGAAGGAAATCATTTGAACTGGAAGTAACTGTAGTGTTTGACTGTTTGCTGTGAACAACCTGCCAATAATCCGAGCAGAACCTTTTCAGTTTGCTATCAATGTCAGTTCCATTGGCGACGCCTAAGCACATGTACCTCCTCAAATGCTTCGCTAAGATCGCTAAATACTCATGAGGATGTCAATAATGTGAATGTTCAGAAGTACTTGAGCTGGGAACAGCTTTCATCGTGATAAACGACATGCAAAAACATGAAATCGGATGGTGGTCGATCAACAAAAAATGTGCAGGTTGAGGATCAACGGTCGATCAACGGCACTGATGATGACAAAGATACAACTGGAACGCAAGTAGGCCTGCCACCCAAGCTTCCACGTCAAGATCATCATGAGAGATAAGAACGCCAAGATTAGGAATAGAGATAGACGATTGGGAAGATCAGTGCTCTCCGACTGGCGAACATGGATGTCCTACGCTTAATTGTTTTGCCGCCTCCAAGAATATGGTAATATGGTCATTCACAGCACCTACTTTCAAGATAATCTCCCGTACTAATATAACTGGCGATCACCATTGCAAACGGACCCGAATCGATCAGGTATTGATGGATGGATTGCACATCTCCAACATAATCAACGTCAGAATCTATCGTGGTGCTTACATTTAGCCTAGCCTCTATCTGATAGTAAGAAAACTGCGTTTAAAACTCCATGTCATTTACGACAAACGGTACCGACGCCAGTCAGCGTGACCTTCAGCGATTGAAGTAGAAGGATTTCGCCACAGCATCGCTCCACATCTCGAGCAGTCATTACCGGATTTGGTTTTGCTGGCTGAGACCCTTCTTGGTTGTTCTACTACAGTGAAAGTAACCATCAACCCACAGGTATAATCATTGTGCGTTGATCATTTTGCTCCACGACTTTCGTATACCAACTCGTAAAATGATAATGATTGACATTTCAACTTCAGACTGGTAGGATAATTTAGGAGTACGTGTGACACTAAACATCCACGTATGCAGTATACAGTATGAGATGATTTATACTAGCTAGCTAGATTGTCATTGTTTAAAACACATGAAATCCTAAAACTTCGCATATGTTACTGATAGGTTCAAATAAGCATTTCAATTCACATTTAACGTTTTTTATGGCTGATGATGTTGTTCATTGAGATTGAGCTGATGGTTTTATTGATCTCTTTGCAAAATCCGTTCTGGAGGAATATGTTCTTTAGCTAAAACAATTTCAGTCAGTTCTCTTATAAGACTCCACACACTTTTCTTTCACCACTGTTTCCCAATTGTTTTTCATCGAATGAAGTTGACTTTTTTATTTGAATATACAAGTCGTAATGTTACCTTATTGCGAGAAAAAAAGGATTGGTTGGCCAATAAACTGCAATTAGTTTAATGTGACTAACAGGGTCTGGTAGAAAACTTAACTGAATATACGTACATATTTTATAACGATTTTAAAGTTATCACGGTCCAACATCACCATGTAATATTTTCATCTCTGAATCAAAGCTCTAATTCACTTCTTTAAAGCATGAAGCTTTTCATCATCATATAGGTGCTGAAAAAAATATATGTTTTTATTTTTAATCGATAAAAAATATAGCAAAAAAAAAATAAAAAAAACATAAAAATCCATCTCAAACCATGCGGAATAACTTTTTTCTCCCACGACGAATATGTTTGACCCCATACAAACTTGTTCTTGTTTCACTTAGATCTTTCAAATGAGATATGAGTCATCTGTGTACATTCCGGGCCCAGTTTTGCCCAATCTCCTTTTAGACTTTTATTCAAAAAAAAAGATTGGAAATCGGTTGAGCTGTTCAAAAGTTATGACTTTTTTAAAAATAAAAAATCTAATGCGCTGAGACTACAGTGTGTACCGATGAAAAATGACTGATTTTTTAATTTCAAAAATATATATCTCAAAAACTAAAAAACATACATTGCTGAAAATTTGACAGAAAACGTAATTTTCCCAAATGCCATCACCAGGAATGCTACTTCCTCGAATCAAAGAAATCAACATCAATCATTCTTCTTTTTCTTTCTGGCGTTACGTCCCCACTGGGACAGAGCCTGCTACTCAGCTTAGTGTTTTTATGAGCCCTTCAACAGTTATTAACTAAGAGCTTACTTTGCCAATGACCATTTTTGCATGTGTATATCGTGTGGCTGGTACGAAGATAATCTATGCCCTGGGAAGTCGAGAAAATTTCCAACCCGAAAAGATCCTCGACCGGTGGGATTCGAACCCACGACCCTCAGCTTGGTCTTGCTGAATAGCTGCGCGTTCACCGCTACGGCTATCTGGGCCCCTAATATCAATCATCTTGACATGATGACTCGTGTTGAACTAGCATAATGCTCAAAAAACGCGTTAATAAAGATGAAAAAAAAATGACATGAGGACATTGACGACAATTCCCCATGATATTGGAATTGGGGTTAATGTTATTCGGTAATTTGGAATTCGAGGCAATTGCATTCGGGATAATGGCATTCGGGATAATGACATTTGGGCTAATGGGAAAGAATCCTATAAACCACGTAAATGACATAGGGGGAGCAGAGTGGTTCTGGCCAATGATCACGATGCGGACAAATTCTTAAATTTTTGTAGCTTAGCTTAGACTGACTTCACATATCAATGGTTGCTATTCCGTGATTCGCCGAAGTCAGTGAGGATGCACAAAGAATCAACTAGAAGTTCGGATGGGATAGGCCATAATCTTCATCATTGTGCATAATTTAGTGCCTCTTTTTACAGGGTCAATAAACGCGCAAGCCAAGTTCTTGTCGTCAGATGGGATTGGGGAAAGGAATGTTAGTATGTAACCTTTGCTATTTGGAGCTCGTGTTTATCTCTGCATCTTCGGATGTTTGTTAATCGGGACGATCGTTGGGACACAGGATTCACTTTGATAAGCGGTAAGACCATGATATACAATTATTTGTGAGATATAAACATGGTTTTAAATAGAATATTTTAATTGATACGAAAAACTCAAAAATAGAAGAAAATAATGTCGACGCTATATTTTTTCGGAAGACCCTAATTGCCGGTCTACCGGGATACCTGCTTTTAAAACGAGGGCAATGGGTGATCACCCTGATATTACAGCTAGAAGTGTTGTTCTATGGACCTATCGTTGGTTGTTCTACTGTAGTTTCTTGTGGATTTTAAATTGGATTTTCAGTCTTGACAAAATTGAGGACTGTTATTTTATTTTGTCCAACGTTTCGGTCCATTTAAGACCTTCTTTAGGGAGTTGCCGCTACTTCCCAAAAGATATACACAAAATTAGCTGTGTTTTATTTAAGACAATGGAGAAATGATGATTGTAGAAAAGTGGTGAGCAGTTCCATAAGAGACCTGACTGATTTACCACAAGAAGATTAAAGTAGTGAAAATTTATGATTAAAATTATATCTAAGGGTTTGAGCTGTAGGGATATCCTGCGTTTAAAAGAAGTAGCTGTTCCATAAGCAAATATAAGTGACTAGATTTTCCAATGATTACTTAAAAGAACAGCCTATTTAAAAAAAATTGCCCTTCCGATAAAATCATTCTCGTCAGAGCTTGTAGCTATCACAAGAATAATGTCTGTGATAGCGTGATTCTTTGACGCAACCTTTGTTCTTAGGAAAGGGAGATATTTGCTAAAATAAATAAAAAATTATGCATAGTCACCCCCAAGGAACGAGCGAGCAGCTGTCATTCAGCAAAATAATGAAGGTTATGGATTTGAAAAACTCCGGGCGGGGAACTTTAATTTTAAATGCAATATTTCCTTAAGTTTACTGGGCATAGAAGAAAATAACCATAAAAGTGCTTACTGAGTTGAGAAATAGGTCCTATCTCAGAAAGAAGAAGGAATAAGTTGCCTACAGGATATATCGATAGAAAAGCTGACAGATGGAAGAAGGGAATATGTACGATAAAAATTTTACCGACAAATTTCACGCAACAAATTGAATTATTAGTTTACACGCGAATCGCTATTCTTTCATTACAGTTTCGTCAACATTTGGCCGCAATACAAGATACTGCATTATATCTCATACTATTCGGGATAATTACTCATTCTGGGTAATAACATTCGGGGTTGTGACCCATTCGGGGTAATGGGATAGAGCCGGCCGTATCGTGGAAAGGAGAGTGGGTTTGATTCCCGCTTCAGTCCGGAAAATTTTTCATAAGGAAGGTTATCTCACTGTTCCACTGGGCGTTGCATGCTTGTCCATTGTCCAGTGTGGTGCTTTCTTAAAAAGTTATTACTGTCCACCGGAAGAATTAACGTGTTGATGTCCTTAAAAAACTGAATTTACAGCAACAAAAGATGAATTGCGTTGAAAATTGCGACATAGGTACTCAAATATTTTTTGTTCGTTTCTGTAAAAAATATCAATGTTTTTTTTTTGTTTTTTTTTTCTGATGATTTGATGATTTTTGAACAATATCTATCAGGTAACGTAAACTTATTGGAAATTTAATCATGTGTATCTTTGTTTACTATGGAACTTCATGAAATTTTCTCATAATTCTTTAATTCATTTTTTTCTCCACTGTAATATTTTGTTGTCTTCTAGGTCGGTTTGAGACATTTTTGATCTCATTTGGTCAGTTTTCAGACAGACTGGACTAGATGAAAATTTGGCAATCACTCCATCAATCCTATTCCGATCCTATTTTGATACAGATGTAGCATCAGATAGTTATGTTCGATTATAACAGCAAATAATGAGAGTATTTTTGTATTTCGAAAGCTTGGGGTAAGTTTTACTGAACTCATAAAAAAACTTGGTTCAGTTTGTCAGAATACCGACCATTTATTCGTGATTTTTCAAATAAATGAAAAACTTAGTACTGGAGTTTGTATACTTTAACAGATACGTATATTTCGACCTCAATTGGAAGACGGACTCCAGTGTAGTATACTTCGGTGTCGTGTATTCAAAAAATCGAGTCTAGTATACGACACTGAATATTGAGGTCGAAATTCGCGCATTTGTCAAAGGATACATAGATATGGGAGATTGAATTTTTTTAAATTTTGAACAGCCCTCATACACACTGTTGAGGAATTAAATGGTGTAGTGCTCAATTTGTTTTTAATTCATTCATTTGTATTCCACTAAACAGCTCGAAGATTTATTATCATAATGGCGTGATTTATTGCTGGTTTTGTATTTATTTTAAACATTTTCACCGGCTTTTATAATTTTATTTTGCTGGCAATATTGTCAAGAAATTCAGTGCACCGTTGAAGTGTATGCAACACACAATTATGCTAATATGGCTATTGTTATATATCAATATTGATTGGTTAATAGGCTATGTAATATATCTTTTCTCCAAGTGAACATATCTTTTTGAAGAGCCATATTTATCACATATATACAATATACATGCATGTCCATAACAATAATATATGGTGTTCCAGAAAGTATCGAAGTCGAGTCTTTGATAACGAGAATTCAATGATTTTTAAAAATCGATTCTATTCTAGCCAGCACATACCCTACTTTTGTGTAAATAGTAAATAATGTTCATTAAATCATTACATGTTCGAGTTCAATAATTCTGATACCGTTCTTAAAACGGTGTAACTCAATTTTTTTCTAACTACGTTTCCAAAAAAATTGGCCTAGGGGTATACAATAACCATTTAAACAAAATAACGTTAAAAATTTTGATGACTACTTTTTTCACATTAACGATATATGGCACACCGTGATTGTCGGATCGGCCAGGGCCCTCAAGCCAAAGTAGAAAAAAGGGCTTTATAGAGTGCTTCGTGCGGTAGCCAGTGAGCTATGCAGAAAGAGGTTTTAGCAGGCTTGTGTTCATGAATATTAATGAGTGAAGTATGGGAGGGAGGCGAAACATGGGCCTAACATGCACCGGCAGTAGGAAATGAACAAACGCGCTATGGGAATCCAGTACGAACGCGAATTTGGATGTGAACATTGAATTTGGGTGGAAAATGTGTGTTTGTGTATCAGTTACAGATGGTTTAGCACCATCTGACGGACATGTGGTATAAACATCGAGGATTTGTTTTATACTTTTTATGAACTCACATTCATATTAATTTTTAAATCGAGAATGTGATGACTTCATACTGTAGCTTTTTGGCCGATCTCTAAATTGTAGAACGGATAAAACCTCGGAAAGTGGTAGACCTTACCTTTCCCATCATCAATCATCTGCAGCCGGGATCACTCGTCATCAATTCGAATTCGACGGAAAACCGCCACCACCACCAAGTGTGATTTTAGTTGTGACTCGGATTTCTTTTGAGACCGTGGTGATAAATCACTCCCCCTAGATTTGGAGTGATTCATAACCGAAAAGTGTCAACTCTTGCGAACTTCACTTTCATTCGTTCGCGGGAAGTGATTGACGCGAGCTCTGGGAATCTCAGATTTTTGTCGCTCTTAATTCAGTGTTACCACTGACAGCAGGAAACCAATTTTCCACGGGAATTTTTCTCTCTTCAAACCGGGTGACTTTTTTGTAGCAGAAAGATAAAACTTTTCTTCTGGGATCCGGTAAGACATTTCCCTAGACCGCAAATCTACGAGCTATAGCTATATCATTGATCACTTGGTGAAGTTTCCATTGCTTCTTCGAATTCGGTAAACGAGTGAGTAAACTCACACGGAATACTTAAATTTGAACCTCTCGTTCCCCAAACAGCACACTTCTTGGGATTGCTAAGTACTGGCACCATCATCATCATCATCATCATCTTTGCCAAGACTTCTTTCGAACTCATTTGGGAAGTGGGAAAAACTTTGCGCTTGCTATCTAACCGACATATCCCCTTGTCAGCATGTGGGGAGCAACGTTTAGCATGCAGCTCACTGTTTTCTCCTCTGGGAAAGCTTAGAGCCGCACAACAATTCAACCCAACCAGAAAGAAGCGGCAAAGTGAAACACAAGCACTTTGGAAGCCTTTCATGCTGACTGTGGCTGCGTTGGTTGGGCGGTGGGCTTTCCATGTGTGAAAAGATTTTCGCTTCCCGAGCAGAATGAATATCTCGTGCATGTTCTACAAACACCAAACTAATAATTGGATCAGGTATTGCAATACCTTAATAATACATGATGAATTTTCATTTAAAAAAAGACATTTTTCCATGATAGTCAATAGCTCAAGCAGTCCTCAATAGCTTTCGAATATGAGGTATTTTCATTTGTTATTAAAAAATATGTGCAGTATCATACTAATACCTAATTGAAGTGGATTGAACAACTTAACAAAATCTAATTACGGGTAAATAACAAAATTGCATAACTAGATAAGTTCGAGTTATTCATTCCTGCTCGGGTTGGCACTGGGCCATGTGTTGTTTAACTATGCCAAAACTGGGGAAAGTTTTTACTTGGCTTTCTTGTTGCATTATATAATTTCCTTTCGGGAGCGAAAAGTTTATTCTGCACTATTATTCTCTGCTTCCTGCGTTGTAGTGTAGTGTGAAGATTTGTTTTCTTTCCCGGCAGTTGAAGACGGATAAGTGGACCTTGAGATGAAGTTTAGAGTGGGATTCTCATAACAAGTGTTGACGTAAGACGTTCATTTATGGCTTGTTGTAACGGTTGCTCAATGCTCTCCATAACTTCAAAGTAAGAATAAAAACTACTCAACAATGAAAAACGAAATTAAAACTGTAACTGCAGGATTTTAAAAACAATCAACGTAACTAACTAAGAACGATTAGTTTGTTTTGACTTTAAGATACGTGCTTAGGGGCCTTGCTAAGCCGAGTGGTTAGAGTCCGCGGCTACAAAGCAAAGCCATGCTGAAGGTGTCTGGGCTCGATTCCCGGTCAGGCCAGGATCTTTTAGTAAAGGAAATTTCCTGGACTTCCCTGGGCATAGAGTATCATCGTACATGCCACATGATATACAAATGCGAAAATTGCAACTTTGGCAAAGAAAGTTCTCAGTTAATAACTGTGGAAGTGCTCATAAGAACACTAAGCTGAGAAGCAGGCTTTGTCCCAGTGAGGACGTTAATGCCAAGAAGAAGAAGATACGTGCTCGGATGTTCTGCCGTTCGATACACAATGGTTATTCAATAATATAGGATTTTCTAGCCCATTCCCTGTTGTCTTTAGCACTTTAAAGAAGATCATAGCAACAGGTAACCAGGTTAAATAAAAATGCTAAATGCTCCTTTTCCATTTTTCCATTTAGACATATTTTTCCCTGCAACATATGAGGGTAACATTTGGGCCCAAGAACATAGATTGGCATAAAATGTAAATAAAGATTCTTCTCTAGGATTTCAGTATAGAAGTTCACAAAGCGTACATTTTTCTGTATCTATCTGGCCTTTACTGTCTGGTTAGGACCACCCTTCCTTATACACGACCTTCGACCCAGCATCACGATGAACGGCAATCCACAAACCATCCATTCGGCCTAACAATCGGAAATCACAAAATTTACACTCACTTCGATTGTTACTCAAACCACCGGAGTCAGCATTGACACAGATTCCCAACGGAAGGTCGCTCCGTTCGGATTGAATTCCTTTCGGGTCACTTACTCTTTCTGAGTGAGTGGTTGATTTTGGTTCTTTCAGCCCTAGCACAACTTCGTTCTCGTTGGGCGCCATGGTCGTTCCTGGTCTTCGTCCAGCAATTGCTAATCAAACATACCACAAGCTAGAACCTGCTCTCGGTAGGCAAATAGGTTGGTACCTATGCGCAAACACAGTCAGTGTTCGTCGTTTGGCATCGAGCATGGGTAGACTTTTTGTTGTCGCATTCGTTGTTATCAAAGTCCTGGTGGCGTAACTGGAACGGCCAGTCAGTGTGGGCCGAATGGGATCAATCATGAGTTCGCTACCATGTACGTAGCCAGGATTTCCGACAGAGGTAACAAGCGACCTTAAATATTTATTCACAAATGTTTGCGTTAAAAAATTCAAACATGAAGGACGTCCACCCTCTTTTATCTTTCACAGTAAGTCAATCGGAATCCGAAACGTATCTTTCAATTTGTTGCCTGACTAATGAGTTTTATACTAGAATTTGATGCCAATATTTTTCCACAAGCTACTCAAAAGATTTATGTTTTTTTTTTCTATGAGCTCTATAATGAAATTTATTCAACAGATGTGATAACAGATTACTTATTTCCTCTTGTAATCCCTAACGAATTACACTCTGAGTTCTAAGTATTGTTACAGGTATATTTTCAATATTTCAATTTTTTCAGGAATCTATCGAAGAATTTTTCAAACATTTCTTGCAATCTATCTTGGAATGGCAGGATACTTCTGGAGCTCAACCAAATCCCAAAACTTATTTCAAACCTAGAAAAGCCTCACAGCTTCTTTAAGTATTTCTTTAAGTATTTCTGTAAACTTCTGAATCTCTCCAATTCTATCATGCAACATCCTCTTGAAATTCCATCATCATGCATGATATGAAGAATTTCTCCAGAGTTTTTCTTTTAAGGATTCTATATAATTTTTTTCAAGCCTGTTTCAAAAATTCATTTAAAATTTCATTAAGGAATAACTTCTAGATGTAAATCAAAGAATTGATAACTGGACAAATCAATGCGAGATGTTCTTTAACTAAATCCAGAAAAAAAATACATGAGACATTTCTGATCGAAATCTTGAATAATTTTTCGAACGAATTTACGAAATCTTTGTTAAAAAATTTAAGGAACCTATTCATATATTTTTAAGAAATAGCCTGGGGAATTTCTAAACTGAATTCTTGGAAAAATCTTTTGATGGCATATCTGAAGATAGTCTGGAGAAATTATCGCACGAACTATAGAAATTCCTAGAATTAAAAGCGAAATTATGCTCGAAAAATTATATAGGGGAAATAAAAAAAATCAATTATCTGAGATTTTTTGCATACTTTTCTTAGAAGCTCAACAAATATTGAGAAATTTCTCGGATATTATCTTACAACTTCTTTAGGCTAATAACTATAAAGGATCCCTGACGTAATTTCCTGTGAAATCCTTGCCCAAGGCATTATCTGAAGATATTATTAGTGATTTAGTGATTTAGTGGCCCAGATAGCCGAAGTGGTAAACGCGCAGCTATTCAGCAAGACCAAGCTGAGGGTGGTGGGTTCGAATCCCACCGGTCGAGGATCTTTTCGGGTTGGAAATTTTCTCGACTTCCCAGGGCATAGACACATGCAAAAATGGTCATTGGCATAGTAAGCTCTCAGTTAATAACTGTGGAAGTGTTCATAAGAACACTAAGCTGAGAAGCAGGCTCTGTCCCAGTGAGGACGTAACGCCAGAAAGAAGATTATTAGTGAAATTCCTGATCGAATATTTCCTCAGTAAAAACCTACATATGATCCTTTGGATGTTTGGATTTATCGCAGGATTCTCGTCATAAGCTACTCACCAGAATTCTCTCTAAATTCTCTACAGCATTCTTGTCAGAAACCTCTTGGGATTTGGATCAGAATTTTCTCAGGATCCAGACTCAGATTCAGAAGTTTTCATTAGAATTCTTGAAAACATCTCTTCAAAATTCGAGGATTCCCATCCTTTCAAAGTTCGTATCAGAATCCTCTTATGAATCTCATCAGAATTCTTTCAGGATTTCATCAGCATTGATGTCGAATTTTCATAAGAGTTGATTCAAAATATTATTTTCCAAAGTGAACAAAACCCATATTCTGATTAGAATTCGTCCTGGATTCTAATCGCAGTTTCGTTTAAAATTTTCATCAGATTTTTCTCTGGGTTTTCATCAGAGTCCTTCCTCGATTTTTATCACATTAAACCACTCCACGAATCTTATCCACACTTTCTAGGATTCTTAACAGAAACATTGCAAAGATCTTATCTGAAATCAGCATGTTCATTACCATTTTTCCTGGATTTTCTAAGAGGCGCTTCAAGGATTCTCACTAGAATATATACAGGATTCATCATTCAAAGATTTTCATCAGAAACCTTCCAGTATTGTCAGCAAATACTGTACAGGATTGTAATAAGAAACCTCATTAGTGTTCTTTTCAGAAACCTTACAGTAATTTCATCAGAAGTCTTCCAGGGATTTCATAGAAGGCTTCTATTTTATGATTTATATCAGAATCTATTCAGAATTCTCATCAGCTTTAAGCATACACGCAAGGACCTCACGTTCAGAATGGTTCCCAGAAATGCATCCGATGATTACCCGACCAATGGATTACATCAAAATTGAAGCACAGTTATATCATGATTTGTTACAAATAAAACATTTTGTTTCATTTTTGTTAGATGCCCATTGAGTTGATGGAGCAAATTATAGCATAATTAAAACAAAATCAGTTCTAATAATAAAGTCTATTATATTTGTCTCAATTTTAACCATAATTATAACAAAATTTGTTATAAAAAATGATATCAATTGCTTATGAAAATTTTTGTTATAAGCCTGTTATGGAAAATAACAAAATGAGTTAAATTTTCGTTCGATTTGAAACATTATGAGTAACATTTTTGTTTAAATTATGACATATCTTATTTTAATTTTGTTTAGTGTAGAGGAAATTGAGTTATAATTTTTGTTATTTTAACAACTAATCAGCCAAAATTATAGCACACTTTGTTAGAAAAAACGCGCTTACTGAGTAACAAAACCTGTTACTACTCTGTTGTAATCCACTTGTCGGGTATCTTTTTTCGAAGAAATACGATTTTTTGACACAGTATGGAAATCAACATATGATTTGGGATGGTTCTAAGTGATTCCTACAACCATATAGTTCTTTAGGCAAAATTTCAACGGATTCAGCGAGGGAACACGAAAAGAATATTTTTAACTATATGGATGAAATTTCGAATGTGCCGAATGACGAATACTTGAAGGAATCTTAATAAAATGGAGTCCTGAAACAATTCATCAAGCTATTCGTATTATTTTGAAACAAGTTATGACAAGATTCCACTGATCAATTATTATCTTGAAAGATTTTGTTTTGAATAATTTTTGTAAAGATTTCATAGAGGAATTCATTGATAAATTACTTTTAAAAAATTGTTAGAAAAATTTCTTTTTGGATTTGTAGAATGAAGCCTGAAGTGGTTAATGAAGAATTTCTTTAAAAATGTGAAGAAAAATATGGAAAGTCATTTAAATAGAAATCAGGAGATTTGCTAAACATATGAGGATTTTTTTCGTTCAAAATCCTTTGACGCACTCTTCAAAGAATTTCTGGTGAAAATTCAAATGACAAAACCTTGACATGAGCCTTTTAAGTTATTTAACAGATTGTTTGCAGATTCCTCTAAAGATACATTCCCGAGTGACGCGCATGTAACAATTGAACCATATCAGCTGATATACGACCAGATTTATGATGCAATTTCGTATAAATGTATGACTGCTGAAGACAATTGCATATTAATAAATTCAAATGAAATATTAGGCATAATGTAATTTGGCATAAAGTCATTTGGCTTAATGGCCATTCGGCCTAAAAGTCGTTTTGCATAACGGTCGTTTGGCATAATGAGTCTGAAAACAAGGATTTCTCAGGGCAGACATTAGTTTCCATATTTAGCTTAAATTCTTCTGATGATTTCAGTTATATTTTCACATAATCTACACCTATGAAATTATTTTTACTCATACTGGCTCATCTCGGTATGTAGTTTCACTTTAATCATTTTATTTATATGATGCTAGTGACAGATATGCTTCTACAATCTATAATTATTGTAAAATACCGTCTATCGTTCCCACTTTATTGGTATTGTTTTAAGAGAACGGTGATCAAAACCACAGCAAGAAAATACCGTCTATTATTGTAATGTTAAAGATCATATTCAAATAATAAGTTCTACCATCTTGACAACATAGGCTGTTTCTTTGAGCCAATTCTTAGGATACCCAGGTAACATTGGTAACTGAATAACAGGTTATTAAGCTGAAAACAGTCTGTATAAACAGCATTTTATCTAAATAAAATTTTATTCAACTACCAATGTTTCTTGAGCTCCCCGAGTAACACACATGTTATAATTGAGGCAAAATAACTCTTATATGACCAGATTTGGCTATATAAGAATTCTGCCACAATTATAACATGCGTGCTATTAGGATCCAATCAGAATTTTCCCTTATTACAAATATAAGCGGTTCTTCCGAGTTATCCTGTTGCAATTTTTACTGGCGCTCAATATTTTAACTTGTGAATCATAAAATTTCCCTTCTTTTAAACATACACTGTTCTTTTTTTTTTCTTTTTCAATTACAAGGATGATGTAAATATTTTTACGACTTTCTGCCATATTCTGTTGATAAATTTTCTGGAAACCTACGAATTTTAAGATTTTTTTCTTACTGTCGCCTCAATATGCAAGGCTTGACCCGCAAATTTTGAAGGAGTGGAGAAAGACCAGCATAGCATAGCATAGATTGACTGTACATATCAATGGTTGCTACTCCGTGGTTGATCGGAACTGAATTGCACTTCGATCCAAATGAATAAGGGATGGGAGTTTCCGCTTACTCTCGAAGTGCAATTTTAGCAGATCTCATATTATTGATCAATAGCGGCGCCAGCCAAGTTCTAACAGTCAGTAAGAATGGGAAAGGAATGTTAGGGTGTGATGTTTGTTGCTTCTGGAATCGATAATACCTCTGCATCTCCACAATCACCACGGGAAGGGTTTTTATTAGTGAGGAAGGAAAAAGACCTGGGAGTCACCTTTGGTCCATAGTTTGTTTGAAAAATACAAAATCGATATTGGTAAAAGTCCAAAAGAAAAGTTTGTAACACTATTCAATCTTCTTAATATAATGCAGTTCGATGTAAATTAGTGAAAAAGACATGCAACTTTCTTAGAACAAACTGTATGGGGTGCAGTCTTGCATTTGAACGCGTTCAGTTTGCGTTCCAGTTCAAATGTTTGAACGAGGGATCAAGTAGGCTTGAACATTGATCAGTTCAAAAAATTGAACCCATGGGAACTGAAAAATGAACGCGGAAAGAAAATTGTTCCACACAACACATTTCTAAGCCAAAGTCATACAAAAGATGCTAGAAAACATCGATGGTACCATCAATTTGGAATGATATGAATTCAACATAGTTTGATGTATTTTTTCGTGTTTTAGGCTGCAGTGTGCATTTATAAATGAACGGGGCGTTCTTGAGCATTTTGAGCATATTTTATAAAATGTGTTTTATGTGTATTCAAATTAATTTAATCAGAAAAAGGGTCTATGCCGACACTTTTGGTGGTGAACCATCCTTAGTTTGTTTGAAAAATACAAAAAAGCAACGCTGCCTCGATATAAATGTATTATAATTAGCATGAAACGAGCTCATCAGTTAGTAATCCATCCTAGACACGAATAACTTCTCGCACTCGCACGACGTGAACCGGACACGTTTGACATTGACTCCATCACTCGCTCCACAGGAACATGAACGGAATCAAGGAGCACACATTACCTCTTGGGCTTCTCCGGATCAGGCGCAAATTGCGCGCAAACGGAACAAGAAACTTTTGCGTGGGCTTCCCGGATCACTGCCCAGCAAATCGCACGCAAACGGAGAAAGAAGGCAACCGACACCACGAGAAAAAAAAAGACCACTTTTACTTGGACTGCCACACTGCTTTTGAAGGGGTGGAGAGAGACAAAAAATCAAAGTGAAATTTGTATTTGTTAAAAAACTACTCTTATTGTTAACCCAGGTTGCTCTTGATAATAATTCATTCAAAATTTTTTTTAGCGTAAAACTCGTGGTATAATTTTTTTTCATGAGGGTGTTGAAAAATCGATTTAAAAGCTTTACTGCATCAGTCTTTGAGCATGATGTTGCATTGTTTTCTAAGTTGTCGATGATCCAAACAAAGAGTTTAGAAACTTCTGGGGCGCTCGTAGCGCTTCCCATACAACACAACCCCACTACAGAAAGGAAGAAGAATTACTTTTTCTAATAATGCAGTTGTATTCTTTAAACGTTGCTGCGAAATTGCAACGGGGTTGATGGCCTAATGGTAACCGCTTCTGCTTCATAAGTAGAAGGACTTGAGTTCAATCCCAGGCATGTTCTTTGACTTACTCAAGCTGTGCAATTATTTATTTGGACAACAAAGTGATTTACTTCTTTGACCCCCAAGAAACGATCGTTACCCTATACATTGATGGTGTCTGTAAGTCCCAAGCGATCATCTGGTTGGTTCCTTGTGTAAGTGCAGCTGATCTGGCTATACTGAAGTAGCACGAGAGGCCAATCAAGCTTAAGAGCTAAGCGAAGCTAAGTGAAACGTTGCAGGGAAACCGCCAGAATAAATAAGATGAAAACAATCCGATGTATGCCATTGATTGATTTGTTTCAACCTAATAATTTTTTCAAACGGCCTTAAGCCATATGAGATACAATAGCATAGCATGCATAGCATAGCATAGACTGACTGTACATGTCAATGATTGCTACTCTGTGATTGATCGGAACTGGTAAGAATTGCACTACGATCCAAATGAATAAGGGATGGGAGTTTCCGCTTACTCTCGAAGTGCAATTTTAGCAGATCTAATATTATTGATCAATAACGGCGCCGGCCAAGTCCTTACAGTCAGTTGGGATGGGGAAGGAATGTTAGGGTGTAATGATTGTTGCTTCTAGAGACCGAGAATACCTCTGCATCTCCACAATCACCACGGTAAGGGTGTTTATTAGTGAGAGAGGAAAAGATCTGGGAGTCACCTCTGGTCGGTGATGCGATCCATGGACTAGGGGGAAATATACGACTTATGTTTAAGGCTAGTTTTGTATTTTTATCTCGAGAAGTTTTTGGTACAAGCTTTTAAAAATACGTCAACATCTATAATGTCGAACAATTCAAAAGACGTTTTTATTAATGACGAAAACTGAAAATTACATGTATAGATTTTAAATTATATGAAACAGGAATAATGCCGACACTTGTAGTGACGAACCATACATAGTTTGTTTGAAAATGACATATGAGTATTACTGTGCATTTTGTCTCGATATGGTACAAGTTTTAAAAAAACGTCAACATTCACAATGTCGAACAATTCAAAAGATAAATTTTAATAATGTCAAAAAGAGAAAAATATATGTATATTGAAATTGTTTAAGAAAAAAGCATAATGCCGACACTTATAGTGACGAACCATACAAAGTTTGTTTTAATATTACATAAAAGTTACGCTTTCAAGAAAAAATGTGTTATCAGAAGCATGAAACGAACTCACCAGTTGGTAATCCATTCTCGACTGAACACAACACTGACACTGACAGCAAAACTTCTTGGCGTCCCGAAAACAAACGTCTTGCTTGGGCCTTCCCAAATACCTACCCAGCAAGACGCTCCAAATCAGGGAAAAAAAAAAATAAAAAAATCTCCGGCAACGAAAACACGCGTGAAACCGTGAGCAAAATCTATCGGATGGCGCAAAACTGAACTGTCCTGCTTGGGTTTCACGAAGCACTACCCAGCAAGACGGTTCAAAACAGGGAAAAAAAATTCTCCGGCGACGAAAACGCGCGAAATCGTGGATTAAATCTATCGGACGACGCAAAACCGAACCGTCCTGCTTGGGCCTCACGAAGCACTCCTTAAGCCATATGAGATACAATAGAAATATTAACCATAAGAGAAAAAAAAACTTCCCATCCCCCTGCCAACGCCCATGCTCGATGCTACTCCTTCCATTGTGGGACCCGTCTATGCTGATCGATTGAAGTAAAATTGAAAATCGACAATGCTAGCGGACTTCCAAACTGGAAACATTTAAAATAAAATCGTTTAATTTTAATAATAAAAAAATAATGGTCTCAGAAAAAATCAACTTTAAAGTATATTCACTTTCCGTCAAAAGTTTAGAACTTCGTCAGAAAATATTCCAATACACGTTTTGAAGGTGCAAAAAGTTTAGAATCACTGGTAAACTTAAGCTGCTATTTTAGTTATTCTAGACCTTTTGGGAGTTGTTGCGATATGCAAACCGAGTATTGCAATATTCAATGATGCGTTTTCATACTTCAGGCGGCTAGTGCAAATTGTTTGAAATGCGCATGGACATGGAATTAGAACACATGCCTCTTATGCCGTTGGCCTGGGATCGAATCCTATTCCTGAGATATTTATTTTATAACGGAAAAAAATGTTGATTCTAGGTACGACCGATGGATTTATGAAGAAGAAAAACACTGATTGAACTTAAACACTTCGCTACACTTTTTCAAAAGAAAAAATTAAATACTAAAAATCAACTTGTAAGGTGAGTTATTACCTTTAAACTTTAATATGTTGCTTATCTTGACAAAAAGGCCTACGTCGCCTGCGACTTATAGACTTCTTCAGTGTCGATCACTCGACACAGAAATAAAATGATGAAATAGATTTATTTGTCAAAATAAGCAACATGTTAGAGTTTAAAGGTATTGACTCACCTTACTAGTGATATTAGTATTTCATTTTTTCTTTTGCAAAAGTGCGGTGAAGTGTTTAAGTTCAATTAGTGTTGTGCTTAAACGTTCACTAATAATTTCTCTATAATTTAAAAAAGTGTAGTTTATGAGAAAGTTTCCTTCAATTTTGTATATTTTAGAATATAAAATAAAGCGGATTGATTATATTCCATCCAACGGAAGCCCCAATCAAGGGCCGAAACGTTGCGTGTGATATAATCATTCCACTCTATTTATAATTCCTGACCGGAGAAGCCAAAATCGAGGAAAACTTCTTGAAAAAAAAATTCAAAAGAGTTTTAAAATATAGTTCATATGTCCCAGAACGTCAGAACCCTTCACATCGCACATCCACATCGAAACCTTTTTAATTGGGCCGAACTGAACAACCACAAAAAAGCACCCAGCAAAATTGGGAGCAGTTTGTTCGATCTGTGACACATCGCCAGTTGTTGAATGGGGGTATTGGCTGCCGCTTTACGTGTCGTGTGGGTGGCATGTAACCAATTCCCTGCCAAGCAGCGTACTTTTGCTCGTTTCCAAATTTTTGGAATTCCTGTGCACATACACATGAAGGTACGCATCCACATCCTGACGGTTGCACTTTCGATGCTCGCTCCCGTATACTCTCCGGGTACGTAATGGCATACATTGTTGAGCTGTCGCTGCTGGATGCTGTGGAAGCTACACATGGGATGGACACGTAGGCCAATAAAGAACGAAAGTGCCAGCTGATGCTGATGGCTAAACAAAAAGAAAGTGTTGCGCGTTCAACAACGGGTTGAAAATGCTGGTCTGTAGGAGGAAAACTTAATATAATCCATCTAGGGAAAACGGAGGTTTTCGGGTACCGTAAATTCGGGTGAAATTGATCACCGTGTCACACGTTTTTATTTCCCTTTAATAGAGCATAGAAATCAATGCAACCTATGTTAATGAACGTTGTTTGTCTTAACTATTGTCGAATTACATGTTGTGAAGCTTTTTGTGTTAAGGAATGTTTATTTCTATGAAAATAATAGGAAATTTCAATAACGTGTTCTGTGTGGTATTGTCAGACATCAATAAACTTATAGTTTTAAACAAGGATTTGGACATGATGTCAACCTGAAAATTTGTAAGGATGCTTGAAATATATCCCCAAAACGAATTTTATCATCAGAATTCGTACCAATTTGTTCATTTTGTTGTAATAATTGAATTGTTAATAGATATCAGAAGATTCCTTCGGAAATTGCCTACATTTAGGCGTTTTCTGCGGTATTGTTGAAAATTAATTGTTTATTATCTCCATAAATGTTGCATTGTTAAGAATTAGGCAAGCATATTTGGATTCAGGAGGCCCAAATTAAATAAGTAAAGTTGTTTTCCAAACTAACAATAATTGTTTTGACAGGTGATCAATTTCACCCCGAAATGGAATTCCTTGATTTTTTATTTTAGAGACGATTTTCAGCACTAAAATTACAACTGTATGAAAATTTGAGTATATAAACCAATGAGGCTTACCGTCATACTTGTTTTCCTGCATTAAGTTGTTTGGAATTGGCAACATCATAGAAAACAGACATGGAAAACAGTGAAAAGTGATCAATTTCACCCGAAATTACGGTACTAGATATTTTGCTCTATTAAATGATCATTCCATCCCGATATGATTCTGCAGCCATAGGTAATCCTTGCGCTGATAGTGGCTAAATAATCATCATCATTATCATCATCATCATCATCATCATCATCACTAGATATTTTGCTCTATTAAATTACTTTAAAATATTGTGTTTTGGCTTTTTTTGTAAAACTTTTCTGAACTATACTGAAGTAGTTTGATGAATGAATTATGACCTGTGAATCAATTGTCAAGCCACACGCTGCAATAAGAACCTTGTCTTTCCCCATTCTTGTTGCAATAATCTTATTCCGCAACACCAGTTTATCACAACAGGAACAGAATACGACAATGATCACTTCTCGCAAGCTTAGTGATTTTCTTGGCAATTTTCGAAAATTTTCTCTTTGTTGGTAAACATTGCCACATTATCGAATAACAACCATTTTCACTTTGTGTTCAAAATAACTGAATAATCACAAGTTAAAAATCGTGAATCGATTGAGAATTGAGTTGCGCATAAATGTAAACAGACAAATACACACTGCCACTGGCAAAAGTTAGGACAAACAATGGTGAGTGCTCTTGCTTTGACGTTTATTTTGCGTCTGTTACAATGACAATTTGATTCACTATTTAGGACTGATCGATGATAAGTTTGTTCTAGGAACCCTTATCTTAAAGAACAATGCCGAAATTTGTACTGGTATTTTCAAATCAATATCGGTATGAAGCAAAAATAACAATTTTTCGTAGAAATGGGCAATAAGACAGCATAGACCCACTAAACTATGAGTTTAGAATTTAACGGATTAGGTGTCCGGTACGATGAATCTGTACCTGCAAATTCAGTTTTGATTACGTCTTTTTTAATCCTTTCGGTCGTCGCGTGAATTTTTGTAACGCGAGTAGTCGCGCGTATACAACAACCTTGGTTTTACATGTTCAACTTGAAATACCTCGCGATCTAGATTAAATATAGACAAACCATCTTTGACAAAGTTGTAAAGGAGATCAAGGACTGACATGCGATGATTATTCTGTATCGGAACTCCGTCACCAGTGTGCATGAAAGTTTTGTTTTTCAGATATTTTAGAATCTTGACCACTTATAAAAATGGCGTTGTGACAAAAAAAAACAAATGTTTTGAACCCAAACAAATGAAAAACATAAAAAAATGAGTTAACATGTGTTTTTGTCCTAAACTTAAGCGTATGGAACTAAAATTGGGTCAGGGCTTTAGGACCCTATTTTGACAGTTTTTCGACCGTATGAAAATTAAAAATAATTTATATGGCACGTAAGATATCTCAAACCTCCCTCCCCTCATAACCCCTCACGTTTAATGAATTCTTGTTTTCATTTAGTAATACGAAAGAGCATGTTCTCGCAACTACTTTAGCAATTATTCCAGCTCAAATAACAGCTATAACATATTTAAACCTCAATTGGAATTTATTTGTTTTCCTCTGACACTACTTTGAAAAATCATAATTCAAGAACGAAACATCGTAGAAACAATTTTTTTTTATGAAAATGAAAGCAAATTTTCTCAGGAATAAAAATATATTAACCTGAAAAAGTTTTCCACAAAATTTTCCACCGTTGAGAAAATCCGTATAGAAAAGCCGGAAAAACTATGCTCCAGCTCGTGAAAAATTGTCAAAAAAATATTTTTGAGAAGATAATTTCATAAGCTTTAATCGCTGAAACTTTTGAAATGTACTTTTTTCGTTTTTGAGTTATGGCCAATTTTGTAAAAAATGGGCAATTGTGCCATTTTGAGCCTTTTCTTTGAAAAATCATAACTCAAGAAAGAAGCATCGTAGAAACAATTTTTTTTTTATGAAAATGAAAGCAAATTTTCTCAGGAATAAAAAAAAATATTAACTGGAAATGGAAACTGGAAATTCTAACCGAGAAAATTTATTACAAAAACATATTGATTGATAGGAGTGTGCAATCAACTTTCGTTATGAACCTATAAGAATGGACAATCTTAATGCTCCTCACAGCTCCTAAACATCAATACTGTTCATTTATATGATGAAAGAGTATATTATTCTAACAAAACAGCAATTTTCTTTTCAAATTTGTAAAATATTTTGTCTAAAAAAACTATTCCGTTTTTGTCACGGTTCCGTTTTTATCAACTGAAAATTGCCGATCATGTTGATAAAAACGGAACATACCTGTATTTCTCTTTAGAATTTGTGCATAATTTGAAGTATGAAAATGAATAAAAATGAGAACCTTCAAAGGTGTAAGATTGCGATTGTTAGTTTTTCTTGTAACTTATCTGAGGAAAAAAAACCGCATAGAAAAATACCTATTGTCATATATTACAAACAGTAAGATTAATTTAACTGTTAACGATAATATATCATAAACAGTTGCGTTTCTGTTGAAACTTGATCACAAATCTCGACCATAAAAAACGTTTTAAGTAATCCGTGCGAAAAAATAATAATTTATAAGAATGTTTCGATACAGTTCAACAATAAAGGTATGGGAGCTCGTTATAAATAGTAGTAACATAAAATCACAATTTGTCAAACAGTTGATTCTCGTTGAGGTTCTTGTATTTGTGCAAACAATTTGCGCATGAGAAGTTAACTTTATATTACCTTAGTCTTACAGTTTGACCAACAGCTATACCGTGATGCATCAATATCCGGACGCTTAAGCAAATGTTCAAATTCAGTTTCGATTAAGTTTTTCTCAACTCTAGAATAAGTTCAATTATTTTATAGACAGATTTATGTTAGATTTAGGTAATACTGACAAATTTTATGTCTAAGATTACATTTATAACATGAAAACCGCTGATTTAATAAACTATGTCTTGTCCTTAAATCCGGACATCAGTAGTAAGCTTTGTATTCAAATCCGGACACTTTCAAATCAAAATCCGGACAGCTGCACGTAACATAAGTATTTAAGCTTGAGCTTGAGCTTGATTGGCCGCCCGTGGATGCTACTCCAGTATCGCCAGATCAGCTGCACTTACACAAGGAACCAACCGAATGACTGCTTGGGGCTAACAGGCATCCTCAGTGTATAAGTGCTGGTGATCTTCTATTTTTAGCGACAATGGTGCCTGCCACGTCAGAATGCAGACCAATGTGGGGAAGGGGGAGGAATTGATGATGCATTATACTGGCTCCCACGTAGACCGTATATACCACTGCATCTAAGCCAGTACATGCGGGAGTGTATGGATTGGGGGAAAGGCATGGCAGAGAGGTTTGCTTTTGTGGTTAGCAGACTGCCTATGTATCAGGCGTAAGGAAAGGCATGCGCGTGGAAGATTTGAAGCGTTAGGGAAACGGTTTCTTGTCCGTCTCTGGTTCTAGCGTTTGCTATGAACGAATAGTTTGAGTGTGATAGATTTAGAATGGAAGATAGAAGCAAGTGAGAGATATACAACTACAAAGTACGAGGAAAGGGACGGGCCTGGGATTGAACCCATGACCTTCTGCTTATGAAGCAGAAGCGGTAGCCATCAGACCACCAACCCCGTCTAGCTGCACGTAACGTAAGTATTTAAAAAGAAAAACTTTAATCGATGAAACACCTCATTCAAAAGAACATTCCGCACGTACGAGCTCTATCATACATGATTGAATGAAGCAGAATTATATTTTAGTTTGGATTACCTCACCTGCAGCCAGAGATATCGAATTCGGGGGTATGGGTTCGAAATGTTGCGTTTATAATTTAAATTTGGCAATTTTTTGCATTCAAACGGTATGCTGTTCACTAATGACACTTTACAAAATGACTTTGGGTTGACATTGTATTCATATTATTCAATCACACGCTCAAACACGTAAAACATATCACTTTTTAAAAATGGTCCGGTTTTAGAGCCACTTGCCGGTAATTCCGGACAGTCTCTGTTCACAACTTTAAATGGCTATTTACACCATATTTTGAGGCCACGTTGGAACAAAATCTTCGAAAAATGGTCGTGTGAGGAAGTAATGAAGTGTTATTGAATTATCCATTTAGGCAACATAGTATGATAAGCAGGCTTAGAGAAATGCCTGCATGGAAACCAAGAAACGAACATACTGTCAGTTATTGGTCTAATCTTGGCTCGCAAAGACGCTTTGAGGAAAGCGATCATCAAGTTACTACATTGGCGCAGTCAGTAGAGACGATGTAATTTGAAATTATCGTACACCTTGTAAGTCTTATGTAAAGAAGAAATATAAAGAAATATAGATAAAAGAAAATAGTAGTCTCCGACGGACATAGGCGGACATAAACGGTTTCTGATGGAAATAGACAGAAAACCGAGAAAGAATGGTCTCTGATGGACAAGGACAGAGAACCAGAAAATGGATTCTGACGGAAATGGGCAGAATTCAAGAGCATCGCTGATGAACACTGAGTTCATCCATAAGTATGAAAAAAGAATATTGAGGGTTTTTATTTCGAACATTATTCGTATTATTCTGGATGATGGAAGAATAACAAACAAGGCTTCAAACAAAAAAAAAAAAAGCAGTTAAGGTTGGTGAAAAAATAGCATAGAAGAAAGAGCTCCAAAAGAGCTGTAAACATAGGGGAGCGAAAATTTAACCACCAGCAAACAGCTTAAAATGGCTTAAAATTCGAATCTCATTGCATATTTGGTGTCGAAATCAGACGATCATTGTCGGACGGGACATATTATTGAAATCCACACCGTACGGCTGACGACTTACATGTGAATCGTTAAAGATTACATATATTGCTGTTTGCATTTGAGGTGCAAATCTTCACTTAATGTCCTTCAAATGCGGTAAGACAAAACAATCAAAGGACACCTAGCAACGATTGCATACATCACCGCCAACCTAGCATAGAAAAGCTTACTTTGACATCGGATTGCCTGTAGAAAATCTTACCGCATATGGTGTTCCCACATTTGATATTTGCGTTTCAAATGCTCACAGCAATATGTATAATTTCATGAGTAAGCTTGAATTTGGAAAAGTAAGCATTACCTGCACCGAAAGAAAGTTTAAGTGCATCGCTGTATCAAGTTGTAGGGAGGCTTCTCGAGCGAAAATTAATGAAGTGCACCGATTGACCTGTAAGCTAATACTGGTTCATCTAGTTCTATTAAAATTTAATTTTGTAACAATGGTTTAGATTGTGTGATGAGTATGCAATACTATCAGTGTGGTAGGAGACCCATTGGTTTCATAGTAGCACTCTGATCAGCAGGATGCTTTGGATGCCACACCGATCAGCGTTGCGACGCTGATGATATACAATTGAAGACGAGAATTTACAAAATTGGAATATGTTGGAAATCTTCAACGGATGTTTAGAATATGGCATGCCTGATGAATGATCATTTAATTACTCGAATGCCATCGGTTGTTTACACTACGATGGATTAATAATCTATCTAGTTAACAATTAAGCAATCTGATGAAAAATAGCAAATTACTGAACGAGAAAAACATAAAATAGTGTGTATTATCAGCGTTGTTCCTAAATTGTGGGAATACACTCCAAGATTGAAATTTTCACTAGAGTATTATAGATCATATAGATGTATTTGGTTATAGCGAGATTGAAAAACAGAACGTGGATGAAACTTAACCCAAACAAAGCTCGTCAAAAGTTGTTGTCGTTTTTGTAGTTTTTTAATCAAAGAATAAGTTCATCATCATATGCAGCCCAGATTCCGCTGTCACGAAACGTCAAATGCAGCCAGTCGTTCTTATGGTTGAAAAAGTGAAAAATATTGTAATGAAAATAAACTGTTATTAATAACCTCATTCGGCGGAGCAGTTTTTCTAAAGATGCTGATGAATCTGAACACAAGATTAGTGATTTCTTATGTCTGTTGGCAGGAAATTTAACTAAAAAACCCCAACTAACAATTTTAGCGCTATAAGCCAAGACTATTTGCTTTCTGCTAAAAGTTGAATTGAAGCAGCGAACGCTGCAAAAAATTAAACCTGACAAAAATAGAACGATTAGCGTTAATACAGCTATAACGCAAACATTTTGCAGCTACCGATCTAAGCTGACTATATTTTGTCTTTTATCGCTTTTGCTGCTTTTACAAAGCTGTAACTCAACATCTTACACAGTAGCAATCTAATGTTGTGGAATAAATGTTTCCATTATTCATCCAGCTGCTTCTATGCAATATGTTTGTTGTGCTGCTTAATATATAAATAAGAAGCGCTTTGTCGATTATTATACAGCGTACATACAGCAACACATTAACAATATGTGGCGCAACTACACAGCCTGTTGGATTTAAACATTGCGTTTGACGTTTCTCACACCTTTACAGCTTGATGAAGTGGTATAAGCATGGTTATAACATCTTATAACATCATTATACAATATTACGTTGACCGTTTTCGATGTAGAAGAAAACAATGTTATTTCTTCGCTTTTGATATATACTGTGGTGGCAACAAGGACAGCGTCGAGACTTGTGGATGCAGAGATCGTGAGTTCGATTCCATGCGGTGGAAGGTACTTTAACCTTAGTTTGATACTGGGGTCATTATGACCCAAAATCGAATTTCAACCTGCAATATCTCTGTTGTTATCAAACGGATCTTTCTGAAATTTCCTGACTTTTAATAATTTGTGGAAACGAAGCGCAAGACCAAAAAAATTTTTTCTTAAGGTGATTCTAAGATGGCGCCACAAAAAAACAACTTAATAAGATACTGGGGTCATTATGACCCAGAAATGTATACCCTTATAAATCAGCGAAATATCAACCGAATAATGAAATTTATGCCGCATTCAAAAGATATACTCCTCAAGATTCTGATCAGTACCTGGAATACCGGTTCCGATTCCAGTGGCCACCGGGAATCGGCTACGAAGGGGACCATGTTGGCCACGTGGAATTTCAGTACACCCAGTCCAGAAATCTGCAGTCATCACCAAATTGTATGAGATGCAGGCCATATAGGAACGTACTGCCTTCAGCGAACTTGCTTCAGGGACCAAGAACTTCCACATGGGATACAATTTAGTTCAGAACTCGACCACCGCGTGGCGCTAGCGTCGATATGAACTTCCGGTATGGACTATTAATGCGATAACTCAAGATTGCGATTACATAGAAGGTTGCTGTCTTCGGCAAAGTTGCTCAGGAGGATAAGGACTTCCACATAGGATACAATTCAGTTCAGAACACGACCACCGCGTGGCGCTAGCGACGACATGAACTTCCGGTAGGGGCTAATTATGCGATAACTCGAGATTGGGAGCATATAGAAGAATGCTGTCTTCGGCAAAGTTGCTTAGGAGGACAAGGGCATCCACATAAGGTACAATTTAGTTTAGAACTCGACCACCGCGTGGCGCTAGCGTCGATATGAACTTCCGGTATAGACCAATTATGCTATAACTCGAGATTGGGAGCATATAGAAGAATGCTGTCTTCGGCAAAGTTGCTCAGGAGGACAAGGGCTTCCACATAAGGTACAATTTAGTTCAGAACTCGACCACCGCGTGGCGCTAGCGTCGATATGAACTTCCGGTATGGACTATTTATGCGATAACTCGAGATTGCGAGCACATAGAAGGTTGCTGTCTTCGGCAAAGTTGCTCAGGAGGACAAGGACTTCCACATAGGATACAATTCAGCTCAGAACTCGACCACCGCGTGGCGCTAGCGTCGATATGAACTTCCGGTAGGGGCTACTTATGCGATAACTCGAGATTGCGAGCACATAGGAGGTTGCTGTCTTCGGCAAAGTTGCTCAGGAGGATTAGGACTTCCACATAGGATACAATTCAGTTCAGAACTCGACCACCGCGTGGCGCTAGCGTCGATATGAACTTCCGGTAGGGGCTAATTATGCGATAACTCGAGATTGCGAGCTCATAGGAGGTTGCTGTCTTCCTCAAAGTTGCTCAGGAGGATAAGGACTTCCACATAGGATACAATTCAGTTCAGAACTCGACCACCGCGTGGCGCTAGCGTCGATATGAACTTCCGGTAGGGGCTAATTATGCGATAACTCGAGATTGCGAGCACATAGATGGTTGCTGTCTTCGGCAAAGTTGCTCAGGAGGACAAGGACTTCCACATAGGATACAATTCAGCTCAGAACTCGACCACCGCGTGGCGCTAGCGTCGATATGAACTTCCGGTAGGGGCTACTTATGCGATAACTCGAGATTGCGAGCACATAGGAGGTTGCTGTCTTCGGCAAAGTTGCTCAGGAGGATTAGGACTTCCACATAGGATACAATTCAGTTCAGAACTCGACCACCGCGTGGCGCTAGCGTCGATATGAACTTCCGGTAGGGGCTAATTATGCGATAACTCGAGATTGCGAGCACATAGATGGTTGCTGTCTTCGGCAAAGTTGCTCAGGAGGATAAGGACTTCCACATAGGATACAATTCAGTTCAGAACTCGACCACCGCGTGGCGCTAGCGTCGATATGAACTTCCGGTAGGGGCTACTTATGCGATAACTCGAGATTGCGAGCACATAGGAGGTTGCTGTCTTCGGCAAAGTTGCTCAGGAGGATTAGGACTTCCACATAGGATACAATTCAGTTCAGAACTCGACCACCGCGTGGCGCTAGCGTCGATATGAACTTCCGGTAGGGGCTAATTATGCGATAACTCGAGATTGCGAGCACATAGATGGTTGCTGTCTTCGGCAAAGTTGCTCAGGAGGATAAGGACTTCCACATAGGATACAATTCAGTTCAGAACTCGACCACCGCGTGGCGCTAGCGTCGATATGAACTTCCGGTAGGGGCTACTTATGCGATAACTCGAGATTGCGAGCACATAGGAGGTTGCTGTCTTCGGCAAAGTTGCTCAGGAGGATTAGGACTTCCACATAGGATACAATTCAGTTCAGAACTCGACCACCGCGTGGCGCTAGCGTCGATATGAACTTCCGGTAGGGGCTACTTATGCGATAACTCGAGATTGCGAGCACATAGGAGGTTGCTGTCTTCGGCAAAGTTGCTCAGGAGGATTAGGACTTCCACATAGGATACAATTCAGTTCAGAACTCGACCACCGCGTGGCGCTAGCGTCGATATGAACTTCCGGTAGGGGCTAATTATGCGATAACTCGAGATTGCGAGCACATAGATGGTTGCTGTCTTCGGCAAAGTTGCTCAGGAGGATAAGGACTTCCACATAGGATACAATTCAGTTCAGAACTCGACCACCGCGTGGCGCTAGCGTCGATATGAACTTCCGGTATGGACTATTTATGCGATAACTCGAGATTGCGAGCACATAGAAGGTTGCTGTCTTCGGCAAAGTTGTTCAGGAGGACAAGGACTTCCACATAGGATACAATTCAGCTCAGAACTCGACCACCGCGTGGCGCTAGCGTCGATATGAACTTCCGGTAGGGGCTACTTATGCGATAACTCGAGATTGCGAGCACATAGGAGGTTGCTGTCTTCGGCAAAGTTGCTCAGGAGGATTAGGACTTCCACATAGGATACAATTCAGTTCAGAACTCGACCACCGCGTGGCGCTAGCGTCGATATGAACTTCCGGTAGGGGCTAATTATGCGATAACTCGAGATTGCGAGCTCATAGGAGGTTGCTGTCTTCCTCAAAGTTGCTCAGGAGGATAAGGACTTCCACATAGGATACAATTCAGTTCAGAACCCGACCACCGCGTGGCGCTAGCGTTGATATGAACTTCCGGTAGGGACTAATTATGCGATAACTCGAGATTGCGAGCACATAGGAGGTTGCTGTCTTCGGCAAAGTTGGTCAGGAGGACAAGGGCTTCCACATAAGGTACAATTTAGTTCAGAACTCGACCACCTCGTGGCGCTAGCGTCGACATGAACTTCCGGTAGGGGCTAATTATGCGATAACTCGAGATTGCGAGCACATAGGAGGTTGCTGTCTTCGGCAAAGTTGCTCAGGAGGATAAGGACTTCCACATAGGATACAATTCAGTTCAGAACTCGACCACCTCGTGGCGCTAGCGTCGATATGAACTTCCGGTAGGGACTAATTATGCGAAAACTCGAGATTGCGAGCACATAGAAGAATGCTGTCTTCGGCAAAGTTGCTCAGGAGGATAAGGACTTCCACATAGGATACAATTCAGTTCAGAACTCGACCACCGCGTGGCGTTGGCGTCGGTTTGGACTTTCGGCTAATTATGCGATAATTCAAGATTGTGAGCATATAGAAGGATGATGTGTTCGGCAAAATTGCTCAGGAGGATAAGTTATATGATAAGTCACATGAGATACTATTTAGCTCGGAATTTGACCACCGCAGTGTGCTGGCGTTTTATGAACTTACAATAGGAGCTAGTTATGCGATATTTAGAAATTGCATACACATAGAAGGAGGCTCGTTTTTCAGACAATTTTCAGACTTACCATGCATTTTTGAGGAAGAAATATTTTACCAAGTACGAAAATTTTAGTGTTCTAATATTTAACAAAAGCGAGATTTTCTTAACCCTCCTAGAGGAAATGTATACTTGAAAAAATTACTGGAAAAATATCAAGAGAAAATCATGAAAGTATCACAAAAATCGGGACCCATTAACTACATCCAACGAAACCTCTTTTTAAAAAAATTAGCAATACAGGTCGGACTCGATTATCCGGAGACTCGATTATCCGGGGACTCGATTATCCGGGATTCGATTATCCGGAATTTCAGACTCGATTATCCGGAATTTGTTTTTCGATGTTCTTGTTTTTCAATTTTTATGCATTAATCTGAAATAATTTGGTATTGCAATATACAATAGGAATGGTTTTGCAGTTTTGAACGGATTTATGAAAAGGGAGTTTTAAAAAAGTGGTTTTTGTGTATGCTGGTCAAAAAAAATTCTTGTATAGTAGGGGTCTTTGTTCCTAGAAATAATGTTAGGCTACGCCACCGCATCATATAAATAAACCAACAACAAAAAGATAATATTCAAGTTCTTTTATCGAAGATTTCAATTTTTTCTTGATGATTCGATTATCCGGAGGATTCGATTATCCGGAGTGAAAAAAAAATCGATACTCCGGATAATCGAGTCCGACCTGTAGTTGCAAACTATTTCTTGCAAAAGTGAAGAAACAATTTCTGGAGAGATTGTGGAAGGAAATGCATAGGTAGATAATTTGTGCAAGGAACTTTCAAACAATTTTCTATGAAAACAGAAAAACAAATTGCTGAAAGAAATCCGTGAGAAACTCCAAAATGACAGTAAGGAGTAATTTTTAAAATCATTGGAAAAATAAATAGATTGATAAACTTACGCCTTGAGGAGTATTAGGGGCGTCTCTCCTAGGAGATAATTTATAAGGATACCCTCAAAAAATATTGTGAGGCGTATCCCTAGAAGAAGTTAAAGATAGAAAGAAGAAAGAAACTCTTGAGCTTGTTTTTTTTTCTTAAGAAATTTCTTACCTTTTCTTACCTTTACTTAAAAAAGTGCACGTCGTAAACTTTAATTTGAACGTATTCCTCTGCGTGAATGGTGAATATCTTATCACCTAAACTATTCTTCGCAAGTTAGAAGTAAGAAGATTTGCTAGCATGACTTGAAGTACAAAGATGTGAATGTTTTCGGATAGTGATAATCATCAATGTTATTACAGGTCGGACTCGATTATCCGGAGTTTGTTTTTGATATTCTTGTTTTCAGTTTTTATGCATAAATTTGAGATAGTTTAGTATTGTTATATACAATATAAATGGTTAAGCAGTTTTGGGCGTAGGTAAGAAAACGAGAGTTTGAGAAAAGTTTTTTTTCTTGTGTATACTAGTCAAATTTTTTTTCTTCTCAAGCCCCAATGTACCTAGAAATAATTTATGGCTACGCACTGCATCATATAAATAAAAACAACGAAAAACGATAATATTTAAGTAATTTTATCGCAAATTTAAATTTTTCTTTTAGCGATTCGATTATCCGGAGGATGAAATAAAAATCGATACTCCGGATTATCGAGTCCGACCTGTATTGAGATGAATACAAGTTTATAGTAAAATGAAAAGGTGCGTGAATTTGATCTAACGTTTAATTTAGTGCTGAAGTAGTTGATTTGTTTCAGAATAAATTATTTTTGCGTAAGTAAAAATAATTAACAGGATAGTAATGTCAACATAAAAAAATTCTTCTTCGTTAACTTCTGCAAATTTCAACAAATATTGCGTACAAGATTTAGTGTAAAAATTTTGTATTATAACAATATTACCATGAAGAACTTAAAGAAATTTCATCACATTATCTTGAAAGAAGATTTGTACAAAAAATCAATTTTCTCGTAAAATTCCATAATAAATTATTAGAAGAATCAAATTCAACTCATGTAGAACTTCAACGAGACTTTCAGTAGACTTACAGAGCAATTCCAAGAATGACCGTGGAGGAATTCATACATTAACTTGAACGAATGTTGCAAACATCTTTTGGACTAATACTAGAAAAAGCAGCTGGAGGAATTCCAGAAATAGCTTCAATGGGACGCATTATTAAACTGTACCCGGAAGTGTTTTCAAGAAAACCCTCTTGAGAAAATTCAAATCGTCAAATCGAAAAATAATAACTTGAGAAATACCGAAAACAATTTAAAATCAGATCGTAGAAGAATTCAATAAAAAAGACCTGTGAGGGATTTACAAAAACTCTGAAGAATTCACTCCAGATAAAAATTTTGGAAAATTTCAAAAGGTACTCTTTTGAGGGATTTTATAGATTTATAAGATTTCTCCGGGAATTAATCCATCCTCATGGAACTTTTCCAGGCATTATTGCAGAGATTACTTCAAGGACTTCTACAGCGATTATTCCAAAGATTCTTCAAGTTATCTCTCCTGAGATTCCTCCAATAAAAATTACAGATTCCCCTAAGGATTCCTCCAAGAAGATTACTTAAGATATTTTTCCAGACATTCCGTAGGTAGTCCTCTCAAGATTCTTCTAGGAATTAGTCCTAAAATTGCCTCCAGGAATTCTATAACGAACTATTCCAGATATTCCACCATTCAATTGGGGATTTTACAAGAAATTATTTTATGAGTTCTTATAGGGATCGCTGAAGAAATTCTTGCAGGAGCCTAAGAAGGGATTCTCGAGGAAAACTCTGGAGAAATTCCTTACAAAAATTCCCAGAACATCAAATATGCTTTTCAGTTACGCAGTCTTTATTTTTTTCAACATTCTATTTATAATAAAGACTACGTAGACGAAACTCATATTTCATTTATATAAACAGTCAAATCTCTACCAGTTCATTCCTGAAACGATATCTACAGTAAACTGTAAAGATTTGCATAGAGAAATCCTTGGAGGAGCCTTAGGATAAACTCCTGTAAGAATCCATGAAGGAATCCCTGGAAAATCCCTTGTAGATTTTTTTCTGGAAAAATCTCTGGAAGAATCTTTATAGAAATATTTAAATGGAAAAACATTCTGGAAAAATCTAAGGAGAAATATTCGAAGGAATTCATGAAGAGATTTAAAAAAAAAATGTAGAGATTTAACTGGAGGATTATATGTAGAAATTTTCTTAATGTAATCCATAGAGAAATATTTAGCATAAGTTCTGATAATATTCCAGCAGGGAGAATCTCTGAAGAAATTTCAAGAAGAAGTCTTGGGGGAATTCATGGAGTATTATTGGACCCAGAATGAATCCCTGAAGAAATTCTTGGGGAATTCTGAAAGATTGTCTTGGGAAATCCTTGAGGCAATTCATGTAATTTTCTAGAGGAATCCTCGGAATAAATTCTGGAGAAATCACTAGAGAAACATCTTTAGTAATCCTTGAAGAGATTGTTTTAGTGTAACTCCTGGAGAAAGCCTTGAAGATATCTGTGCAAGAATCCTTGTAGACACATTTTTTGGAGCAATCCTTGCAAAAGTCTGTGGAAAGTTTTGTAAAGGAATGCCAGAAGAAATTACTTAAAAAATCCCTGGATTTCTCGGAGAAATTTCGAAGCATTCCTGAAACGAATCCTGGAGGAATCATTGGGGAAATTCCTGAAATAATCCCAGTAAAGATTTTTCTGGAGGAATCAATGGAGGAATCACTAAAGACATTTCTGCTGGAAATCTTTGCGAAATCGCTAAAGTACATATTTTCTTGTAGGAATCCTTGTGAAAATTTCTTGTCAACTCCCTGGCCTGGAGAAATATGAGTATGGAAACCAAGAATCAAATATACTGTCAGTTAGTTATAATCTTAGCTCGAAAAACTGCTTAGAGGAAAACGTCTTCAAATAACTACAATTTCATGCATGGCGAACAAAAGTTCTTCCTGGTAGAATCTCTGGCAAAAGTCCTAGTGGATCTCCAGGAGAAATCACTGTAGGGATTGAGGTAAAGATCAGCTTGGATTATTTTCTGGTAAAATCCCAGGAGGAATCTTCGAAAGATTTCCTGGAGAAATCTCTGGAAGAGTCTCTGAAGATATTTGTAGAAGATGATGAGCAAAAGGGCTTGAGTTTGTATACCATCGGATGAGCTCTCGGTAAAAAACTGTAGAATTCATCATACAAATCATTTAAGGTTACTGGACTATCTCCTTTGAATAACTCTGATGTGAACTACGTCTTGAGATCCAGATGATTTTTTGAAGGAATTCCAGAAGGAAATACTGGTGTAAAGTCATAAGATTCCTCCGGATCCAATTAACAAATAAAGTGCACAGGTAGTGCAAAAACTTCTAAAGAAATTTGGAAGTATTTTTTTCCGCAACTTTATGACATTATCTGTATCTAACTCTTGTTGGAATTTTAGAAGTGACTACAATATAGTTCATATCATATCATAGAGCTCATTTCATATTATATAGTTTATATCGTACCAAATACTTCATTTCAGATCGTGTAGTTCATAACATATAGGAGCAATATAATGACGAGCGTCACGCGGAATTTACTACGCAGAATAAAAAAAACTTAACAAGTTTGCCGAAGATAAAACCTTCAAAAGAGAGCTCCTTCGGGAAATGCATATAGACACCAGCACCACATACCGGTTAAATTTTGAACGTATGTTCATGCCGAATTCCTTATTCTCTCGAACAATTTTGCCGCAGACAGCATCCTTCTATAAGTTCACAATCTCGATGTATCGCATAATCAGTAGAGATGGTCGGGTCTCGGGTTTTCAAACCCGAACTCGACCGGTTCGGGTCGGATTTGCAGGCTAGAAATTTTTTTCGATTAAGTTGGAATCGGGCTTGTAAAAAATCGGGTTTAGGTAGAGTTTAGTAAAAGTTATGGAAAGATTAACAACCAGAAAGCTTCCTTATGCATCAGAAACGATGAATTTATCTATTTTTAAAACTCTGTTTTTTCTTACAAAAATTTCTTGGGTTTCGAGTCGAGTACGGATTTGAACAGAGGATTTTTTCAGGTTCGGGTCGGTTCCGGGTTTGAAGAAATAAAGTAAGTAGAGTACGGGTTGGGTTTGGGCTCGAAAAATGTGAAACCCCCCTCTAATAATTAACCTCTACCGGAAATAGAAAACGACGTCAAATCCACCGGGTGGTCGAGTTCTAAACTGAACTGTAGCCCATGTGAAATACCTTATTCTTTTGTGAGACTGACTCTAATATTGTGGTTGGTCCACAAACCCCTCACGCTGAAGACCTGGGATCAAATCACATAACCTGATGGTCACTTTGGAGCCGTTGGTCTCGAGATAAACTTGCTATGGGTTAAAAACCTCATTATAAGAGACAAAAAAATATCCTCTTGGGCAACTTTACCAAATACATCCTTCTATATGCACATAATCTTGAGTTATCGTATAACTAGCCTTTACCGGAAGTTGATACCGACGCAAGCGCTACGCGGTAGCCAAGTTCTGATCTAAATTGTAACCAATGTGAAAATCTTTATCCTCCTGAGCAGTTTTGCGGAAGACAGCATCCTTCTAAATGACCCATAACGCGGGTACATTAACTTTTCGTGGTGCGTTATAGGGAATAGATAAGTGAACTAGTGAACCCTAGTTCTGACTGCTTCAAACAAAGAGAACAGGATGTTCTAGTAATGAAAGGAACACTTATTAGTCCTTGTAACATTCGAAACCTTGTTAAAAGTGACAAGTCTCGGTTTTCCCAGTTGCCGAGAAAGATCTGACAATGATCGAGACACGGAAAAAAATGGAGTCTAATTCAACAATTTGTTTTCTAATCCTTTATTCATTTAGTTCTCTTGTTTGAAAAAGTAAGGACAAGGATTCTGATGCATGGACAATATCTGTGTAATTTCTTAGCTTTATCAAAGGATCCGATTTTGACTGACAAAGGTGCACTCACCACACTCTTCGAAGGGAATAAAAAGCGAAACCTTCCAATTAGAATCCTTTCCAGCGATCGAGTTACGAATTACAACTGTAAGAAAACCGAATAGTGACAGAGTAAAACGATATGAACTAAACAAAACACACGAGATACACTACAATAGATCAAATGCTGGTCGCAGTGGTTATGTTCCAGACAGAAAAAAAATCCTTCTATATGGTCGCAATCTCAAGTAATCGCATAATTATCTCGACCCGAAAGTCCATATCGACGCTAGCGCCACGCGGTGGTCAAGTTCTGAACTGAATTGTATCCTATGTGGAAGTCCTTATCCTCCTGAGCAACTTTGCCGAAGACAGCAACCATCTATGTGCTCGCAATCTCGAGTTATCGCATAATTAGCCCCTACCGGAAGTTCATGTCGACGCTAGCGCCACGCGGTGGTCGAGTTCTGAACTGAATTGTATCCTATGTGGAAGTCCTTATCCTCCTGGGCAACTTTGCCGAAGACAGCATTCTTCTATATGCTCCCAATCTCGAGTTATAGCATAATTAGTCCATACCGGAAGTTCATATCGACGCTAGTGCCACGCGGTGGTCGAGCTCTGAACTAAATTGCATCCTATGTGGAAGTCCTTATCCTCCTGAGCAACTTTGCCGAAGACAGCAACCTTCTATGTGCTCGCAATCTCGAGTTATCGCATAATTAGCCCCTACCGGAAGTTCATATCGACGCTAGCGCCACGCGGTGGTCGAGTTCTGAACTGAATTGTATCCTATGTGGAAGCCCTTGTCCTTCTGAGCAACTTTGCCGAAGACAGCATTCTTCTATATGCTCCCAATCTCGAGTTTTCGCATAATTAGCCCCTACCGGAAGTTCACGTCGACGCTAGCGCCACGCGGTGGTCGAGTTCTGAACTGAATTGTATCCTATGTGGAAGCCCTTGTCCTTCTGAGCAACTTTGCCGAAGACAGCATTCTTCTATATGCTCCCAATCTCGAGTTTTCGCATAATTAGCCCCTACCGGAAGTTCATGTCGACGCTAGCGCCACGCGGTGGTCGAGTTCTGAACTGAATTGTATCCTATGTGGAAGTCCTTATCCTCCTGAGCAACTTTGCCGAAGACAGCAACCATCTATGTGCTCGCAATCTCGAGTTATCGCATAATTAGCCCCTACCGGAAGTTCATGTCGACGCTAGCGCCACGCGGTGGTCGAGTTCTGAACTGAATTGTATCCTATGTGGAAGTCCTTATCCTCCTGGGCAACTTTGCCGAAGACAGCATTCTTCTATATGCTCCCAATCTCGAGTTATAGCATAATTAGTCCATACCGGAAGTTCATATCGACGCTAGTGCCACGCGGTGGTCGAGCTCTGAACTAAATTGCATCCTATGTGGAAGTCCTTATCCTCCTGAGCAACTTTGCCGAAGACAGCAACCTTCTATGTGCTCGCAATCTCGAGTTATCGCATAATTAGCCCCTACCGGAAGTTCATATCGACGCTAGCGCCACGCGGTGGTCGAGTTCTGAACTGAATTGTATCCTATGTGGAAGCCCTTGTCCTTCTGAGCAACTTTGCCGAAGACAGCATTCTTCTATATGCTCCCAATCTCGAGTTTTCGCATAATTAGCCCCTACCGGAAGTTCACGTCGACGCTAGCGCCACGCGGTGGTCGAGTTCTGAACTGAATTGTATCCTATGTGGAAGCCCTTGTCCTTCTGAGCAACTTTGCCGAAGACAGCATTCTTCTATATGCTCCCAATCTCGAGTTTTCGCATAATTAGCCCCTACCGGAAGTTCATGTCGACGCTAGCGCCACGCGGTGGTCGAGTTCTGAACTGAATTGTATCCTATGTGGAAGTCCTTATCCTCCTGAGCAACTTTGCCGAAGACAGCAACCATCTATGTGCTCGCAATCTCGAGTTATCGCATAATTAGCCCCTACCGGAAGTTCATGTCGACGCTAGCGCCACGCGGTGGTCGAGTTCTGAACTGAATTGTATCCTATGTGGAAGTCCTTATCCTCCTGGGCAACTTTGCCGAAGACAGCATTCTTCTATATGCTCCCAATCTCGAGTTATAGCATAATTAGTCCATACCGGAAGTTCATATCGACGCTAGTGCCACGCGGTGGTCGAGTTCTGAACTAAATTGTATCCCATGTGGAAGTTCTTGGTCCCTGAAGCAAGTTTGCTGAAGGCAGTACGTTCCTATATGGCCTGCATCTCATACAATTTTGTGATGACTGCAGATTTCTGGACTGGGTGTACTGAAATTCCACGTGGCCAACATGGTCCCCTTCGTAGCCGATTCCCGGTGGCCACTGGAACCGGAACCGGTATTCTAGGTACTGATCAGAATCTTGAGGAGTATATCTTTCGAATGCGGCATAAATTTCATTATTCGGTTGATATTTCGTTGATTTATAGGGGTATACATTTCTGGGTCATAATGACCCCAGTATCTTATTAAGTTGTTTTTCTTAACATCCGCGGAAGGTTAATTGAGTAACGTTCGGAACATATTAAATTCAACTACTCATGATATGAATTCCGGAAGCTTCCGGAAATAATATTTGATCCATAATACAGGGAAGCTGTATAAAAATTATTCAACAGTTGCGAAACAGTTGAGAAAGCGCCTTCCGAAGATGTTACACAGCTACTTGTCGTATAACTGTTGAGATAGAGCAATGATCGGTATGAATAAGAGCTGCCAACACAGCTTAAAAAAAGCTGAGTAGATTCGCCATGGGGCCCAGATAGCCGTAGCGATAAACGCGCAGCTATTCAGCAAGACCAAGCTGAGGGTCGTGGGTTCGAATCCCACCGGTCGAGGATCTTTTCGGGTTGGAAATTTTCTCGACATCCCAGGGCATAGAGTATCTTCGTACCTGCCACACGATATACGCATGCAAAAATGGTCATTGGCATAGTAAGCTCTCAGTTAATAACTGTGGAAGTGCTCATAAGAACACTACGCTGAGAAGCAGGCTCTGTCCCAGTGGGGACATAATGCCAGAAAAGAAAGAAGAAGAAGATTCGCCAGGTTTGTTGGTAAAAGAATCGTTTAGAAGCTTTCGTCCGTATGTACAGCGCTTTTACTCAGCATCAAGCCGTATAAAGAGGGTTTAAAGAATGTTTACATTTCCAATAAATGTTAGTTGGGACACGCAATACTTGTTTTGCTGAGGTGTTCAAACATTTGAACGACTTGCGCATGATTGAAACAAACACATGGTGGAATAAAAAAAATATCCATAAGTCGTTCAAAGTGATAATGGCACATTAGAAGACAAACTGTGAATTTAATAAACTTTCAAATTAAAAGACTTAAATTTGATAATTGATAAATTTAGAATTAATTATGCAAAAGAAGTTTCTCTTTTCTAAGAAAAAGACAAATTCAACGTTGATTTAAATTGAAGATATAGTAGAAAGAGGGAGCAATGTGAGGAAGTAATGAAGTGTTATTGAATTATCCATTTAGGCAACATAGTATGATAAGCAGGCTTAGAGAAATGCCTGCATGGAAACCAAGAAACAAACATACTGTCAGTTATTGCACAATGGTCGGAAAAAAGTGAAGTTTGGCCAAAACTATTTTTATCGCCTTAATCGATGAAATATGTAATCTGAATATGTTATTTGGCGTTTTTGTTATTCCAGATGGGGTTATTCACAAATTACGTAACTTTGAAAATAAGATTTTTTTTAAATTAAATTTGTTATCAAACTGGGCTGAAAGCACAAAACTTGTTTATATTTGATCGATTTTGATCAAAATGTGTATGAATAGTGGTTAAATATATTTTAAATAAACTTTGTATGAAAAATATCGTCAAAATATATGTAAAATATTGAATTATTCAAATAGCTCTAACTTGCAAATCAGCAAATTTCTGCAAAAATTTTAAAGGTTTTTTGTAAGATCTAAGGATGCTTTTTGATGTGCAATATTCGAAATGGCGGCGACATGACGCGACAAGAGTTGTTTTTCATGTTCAAAATCATCAAAATTACTAAAGTGTAATATTGAATAGTATTAAAACTTTACCCAAATATTTTTTTCCATCCTCATGCTCGATAAAAGTGTTGAACCGTAAGCTTTCAGATAGTGGGTAACTTTGGGGAAATATTGCATTCCTAAATTACAAAATTTGTGCTTTTTTTTATTGTCACATTTTTATTTTTTTTTACTTCAGCCGGTTTGCCGTCATAGAAGTCATATAAATTTAAATTTTAGTTCAGTTTCAATAAAGGATCATAATAATATAACACATGAGGTATATTTTAAAACTAAAAAAAATCATGAAAATCTCAAAAAAGTTTTTGGTAGTTTTGGCCGCTCCTTTATATGGAGCCCGACCATTGTGAATTGGTCTAATCTTGGCTCGCAAAGACGCTTTGAGGAAAGCGATCATCAAGTTACTACAGGTCGTTTTCATTTTTATGCTGCAATCTAACAATATAATTTAAGTTCGTTCTCGCTGACTGAATGTTGTGAAGCGATTGTCACAGTTCTGTAAAATTGAACTAGCACTAGCAAAGGAATGACGGGGGAACATTTTTGTTTTTTCTTCTTCTTTCTGGCGTTACGTCCCAACTGGGACAAAGCCTGCTTCTCAGATTAGTGTTCTTATGAGCACTTCCACATTTATTAACTGAGAGCTTTCTTTGACGATTGACCATTTTTGCATGTGTATATCGTGTGGCAGGTACGAAGATACTTCTATGCCCTGGGAATCGAGAAAATTTCCTTTACGAAAAGATCCTCGACCAATGGGATTCGAACCCACGACCCTCAGCATGGTCATGCTGAATAGCTGCGCGTTTACCGCTACGGCTATCTGGGCTATTTTTGTTTTTATTCCTATTAATTATTTGACAATGGTAACTAGATTATGAATGATAGTGAAATGAGCAACAGTGTTAACAGTATAAGTTTTGTGTAAAATCAAACATATAAACATTTAATTTTACTCATAATTGATAAATATGATCAGAGTGTCCGGATATTGATACCGTCCGGATTTTGATTCACCACGGTACGCGTTGGTGATAGTAAGCGATATTTATTATACACGCTCAAACAATAATATGAGTTTGACGACGACGGTGGCTATGGAAATTTCAACATTAAAAACTGTTCAAGTTTCCGCAATAATCGTTTAAGAAAATAGAAAAACAGTAAATTTGAGTTGCCCACTTAATCGGTTCAAATATGCGAGAAAACGAAAGTAAAGTTGGTCGATGTGTGAGTCTCACTCCTTGTCTACTGTACTAATTTTTGAGCTTGGTTGTCTTTGCATTGCCTGTCAACAAACAAAAATATGAAAAATAAAAATCATTGCGAGCTTTTTTTGGTTTAAGTTTTGATCAGATATTTAGCACATTTCTATAGCAGATCAAGAATAGCAGGTACATAATTTGATAATACCAACTAAATTGTACCCGGGACTATAACTCGTGGCTGATTTACTTCCCATAACAGCATAGCCAGTGTTGCCACAAGTACAGATTTATCTGAGAAGGTACAGATTTTCTGATATTTTTGGTACAGATTATGTACGATACAGATTACAGAATTTCACGAAAAAGTACGGATTGGTACAGAATTTCGGAATAGGCAAACTTAATTTCCCAAAACCATTATTGACAGATACTTTCTTTAGAATTTAATGATAATTATAAAATAAGTGAAAATATTTCAATAATAACTGTATTCAATTCTCAAGCCAATTAGGATTTTTAGGGTTTCTTCTAACAATTTATGTTGGGTGTGGAACAGATTTTTGAAATCAGATAAATCAGATTAAGCTTTTGATACAGAGATAAATGTGGCAAAATTGGCTATGGCGCTCGAAGTGAGTGAAGAGGGTGCTGGAATTATTCGTTTCGGTCGATACTGCAAATATGCCGTATTGGTTGCCGTTCCGGGAAAATGGGTTTTATTTAAAACCTGAAATATTGTTGTGAAAATTAAAATTAAGTAATAAATATTGTATTTGTTTCTATTTTGAATGAGGCACAGTGAAACCAAAACTGTGAGTAACATAAATTCATTTCGGATTAAGATTGTTATCGCCTTCATAGTTGACTTTTTGAAGAAATAATTTTCAATAAATTTCAATCAGCATGAGTTTTTCATACCTTCCTTGTATTTCTTTGTTTCATTGTTTGTTATTGAAATTCTTCTTCAAATCTCCCTGTATTACAGCACTGTAATTTACCTTTAATCAACAATTACACAAACATTGTTTATTATCATCATAATTCTATGGTTTTACTCAGAATCCATGCACAGAGAGTTGCGCAAGAGACCTCTTTGAATGACTAATCTTCTTCTTCGAAAAAAAAACCTATCTGCTTTGCTGGTCTGCTGGATAGGTAGACGGTTTGACAGTTCGATAGTAGTAGTAGATTTGGATTCACTCTTCACGCAACGTCCTGTATGAAGACTGGTTTAACTGTTTCTGAACTGCTTGCCTTGCAATGAAATTGCTAAAATTGGACAATATATCTACCGTTTGGCAGACTATCGACGAAAAATTTTGTTCGAGAAAACCGTTGGTTTTGATTGGTTACATAACTTAGCCGGTTATTTGAAAATTGTCTTTATACCATTTGTTGAACTGTGAAAACCTTTTGTGTAATGGTTGGATTTATTGACTTTCATCATGTTATACTAAATTATTAGGATATTGTCGCAATTTTTTGTGGACAGTGTAGAAAACAGTACTAGTATGGTTTATGATTAGGCTACTAGTTTTAATTTTTTTTTATCAAATTGAGGACTATGAATAAGTTTAAATAAAAAATAAATTAATCATGTAGCTTATTCGGTAAAATTACTTAAGTTACAATTATATCTACTTTTATTCGGTGTGTCATGTTTTTCAAGACACCTTTAGCACAGCCTAAAACCTGGGAGAGAAGCACCAATACTACACAAGAAATATGAAAGAAACTTCATGATAATTCCAGCTTGTCCTAGTATTGTTTTGTTAGATCTTTCTGGACAAACTTTGAACATGGGCCATATTTCTTTATACATTTGATTGCACTTTCGATGAAAAAGCGTGATAAGATGCGTGTTTCACTTATGTTATTCAATTTCAAATTTACAACGCTTTTGTGACATTTCTCTTGGATGTGTAGAAACTACTTCTTATCTTGCTTTTTGAAAATAAATAATAGCATATTATGCATAAATTTCGTTCATTATTTTACAGTTCGCTAACACTGCCAGTTCGTGACAGCGGAATCTCGGATCACCTTGACGTACACTTATTCTGTATCGGTCTCTAAGGAGACATAACCTGCCTCTTTGTGTGCAAAGAGTACTTTCACAGTTATTCACTGGGAGCCTTATTGGTAAATTGACCTCCTTCATATTTTTATGTAATGTGAATAGCACAATAAAAGGAATTTTTACTGCAGTATTGTATTTTTTAAATTTATCTAAGGGATTTCCAAACCAACGCGGTTTCGTTATATCGGTTATGGGTGTTCACACTAATAAGCTGTGTCTACGCAAGCATAAATCCTATACCACGGTAAAGTTGTTTCAAACAGGTTGGTCTTCTAGACGGTGCCATAAAACAGAGCTAGCAACAATTACCACGTCCTTCCATTTTCTTCACTGCAACAAAAACATATTACAGTATAAGGACGATAAACGAGAAGCGGAAAAGAGAGCTTCTTATAAGAGATGGTAATACCGTGATTTTGAGAATTTCTTAGCTTTAATTTCCATTCAATATTTTCCCTGCTGTTTTTTTAAAGAAAGGAATTTATTTGATGCATTGCGGTTATGCAAACTTAAACTCAAATGCAGTAATAGACTATGCATAACTTAGAACATACACTAAACTCATGACAAAATCAAGGATTGGTCCAACATTTAGTTTATTAAAATGTGCATGAAATACTAAAAAGATGTATTTTTAAGCAACAACAAGCTCATTCTGTAAAAGAAATGCATACAAACATTATGGTACCACCCCCTCAACTTTTAATCCGTACCAAACTCATAATGTTTATCATGCGGGGTAGTGGCGTTTCGGGTAGAGTCAAAGAGTCCTTGGGAATATATACCAGTTAGTTCAAAATCCACTGAAAATTAATATTTACAGGCTTTTTTCTCTGTTGTTCAAATTTGTACTAATAAGTGGAATGGAGAGCAGTTTTATGAATCAGTTCTAGAATTTCATGAAATCCAGTCAATTTGTTGGCTTCGCAGATTATATGGATTTCATTGGTAAAGTACACTATCCTTTTCATTAACTAATCAAAAATCAAAAAGTGGCTTCTTCTTCTACTTTTTCTCTCAGGCATAACGTCGCAACCGGAACAGAACCTGTTTCTTATTATGGTTTTCCTATGACCACTTTCAATAGTCATTAAATGAGCGCTTTCATTCCTAATTGACAATTTTTGTATACATCGTATGACAAGCATGCAAATACTCCTTACTTTGCGATGTCGAGAAAATTTCCTAGACGAAGAAATACTCAACCGGCGGGATTTGAATTTATAACCATCAACATTGTCGTGCTAAATAACTGCGTGCTCACTGCTACCACACTATGGGATTACGCTCAGACTATGAATGTCTCTTACTCGGAATTCCGTATCTCGATATCAACTTTATTAGCGAAAGGGAGGTTCGATGATGAGAAATCGTTAAGCCATTATGAAGGAGCAGTATCGAACAGTATGGAGCATTTCGCTTTTTGCCACTCATTCAGGATTAGTATAAATATATAAATAATTCAAAAGCTGCACTGTTTCCAATATATTCGAGAAACAAGTCTTCGATAGCCTTAAAAGTTTCAATTGTAATCAAACCCGCAAACCACAACACCTAACCATTATCTCCTTTTTATCGCAAGTACTTTCCACACAGTTCATTCCACCTCAATTCGCACTAGGTTTTCATCACCGTGAAAGTTGTTCCCGATGTTTTCCACCCGGTTGCACAAAGCTCAAAATTTGTTTGCTTTCCACATTCCACCTCACAAAGCGCTATCTCGCTGTTGATATCTGTACGTCCCACATGGGCGCTTTATGTTTTGAATGCGCTCACATCATTATTCTGTGTAGTATAGTTATGCAGTTTTTTTTTTATTTCGTGGCATTTTTGAGTTATTATCTGCCAACGTCTCCTCCGTCCCTCCAGGTTGCACTTACACTTTTCTCTCCTTCCGCATCCGTTAAAGCTCGTTCACATCAGCCAAAACACGGTTTTCCCTCACACGAATCGGTTTTTGTGTTCACCACACACACTCTGAATTTTCCACGTCGATGCACACTGTGTTTTAATCCCTTAATCCTTTTTTAATTTAAATTCTCGCTTGCATTCACCATCACATCGAAGTGAAGCGCTGCGCATCGGACTTTTCAATTACACTGAGTGAATATTGCCGGCAAGTGCAACAACTCCCACCCACAACCAAGGCCAAAGAATCACCAACTCTGCTGGGCATCCATCCAAAAGGGGGGTAGATTAACACTTTATGTATTTCGCCCAAATTTAATTCCACACTTTTTTATGAGCCTGATTCCAATGACAACGATGTCACTCTGAGTAAAATACCTGCTTCATGTACACCTCTGCCGTTTAATATCCCAAATTGTTTGGCACCTTTTTTGCGAGACACGACGACGTCAACGGCCAAATAGCTCCAGACACAAAAGCACTCTTCAAACTGTAATCCGCCAAATGTCAGATGATCCCAGCAAAAAAAAAAGCACAAATCCGACAGTGTCAAATTCCTTGGCGTTGACCGACTGACGGGGACATAGAACAAGTCCACACACTATCCCTCACACAAAATACACAGTATAATTACACAGAGTGTGATCCAACCGGAGAAAAAAGAGCCACCGAAGACGAGCTCCAGGCCGAGAAAAGTCCAAACTGCTACTGAGTGGAAAAACAGCCAACACCAAAAGTAAAAAGGATCCTCGAGTTGACGACACGCAGAAGGGTCGTTCGCTCGAAAAATTTATTCGGGAAAAACTCGGTTCGGTTGCGGTGAGCATAAAAACAGCATACATGTTGCATCATCGTCATCATCTTGGGCCGATTTCAATGATTACGACGGGACGTTGTTCTCTCGCTCGCAAACGTCGAAAAGAATTCTCATTTGGAGAGGAAAAATTCTCACAAACGGTTTGTTCGGTAGCCGGGAAAGCACAAACTTTTTTTTTGGTGAGAAAAGTTTTTCCCGCGGAGAGAGGGAAGGATTCTCTCTCTCTCTCTAATGAGACGTTGATACAAACGAGAAACCATAAAACAAAACAGAGAGCCAATGACCACGTGCGTTTTGTTTTCCACCGGATGGTTTCGGTGCTTTCTAGTTTCCACGTTGGGAGGAATGATGCCATGTGCCGATTAGGGGATGTTATGTTCAAGTTCTCTTGCGCTCTAACTCTCGCGAGATGTAGAATGTGCTGAGAGACATCAAAACTTACCGGTATGCAACAGATACAATGTTCTAAATGTAAATGGATGCTTTACTCATATGTAACGTTGGATCATTGTTTATTTTTTGTTTGTATGATATGCGACGAATGTTAAGGTTTAAATGACAGTGTGAAATTTATCTTCTTCTCAGAGTAACATCTCCACTGGGACAGATACTGCTTTTCAGCTGAGTGATCTACAGTTTTCATTAACGTGAATTCTATTTAAATAAAATGTTTGATTTGAGGAGACTGTGAAACCATGAAATTTTGTTTTAGTATGGTTCCATGAGTCGACATCGAAATAGGGAACAACAAATCATTGACGTTTTACTGTATGTTCTTTGTAGTAATACAAGTTATATCTTATTTGGAGTAGATGTTCGGATTTATAAAGGTAATTAGTAATCAACGGCCTGAACCCAAACATGTGTTTAGTGAACATCGGTTTGAACGCCGGTTCATTTGTATTTTGGTTGTAACCGCGGTTCAAATTTTGGTAAAAATCTTCGGTTGCATTGCACCCGAGGTTCAGAACGATGGCACAAAACGGACAGACAGAAAACAGTTGAAATCCACGCTTATCAATTTCTACTTAACGTGTCTTGTTGTACGATATAGTAAATTCTTGGTTTTTCCATAACGTTACCGCTAAATGTTGCTCAAAATACTGATCTTAGTTGATCTGCTTAAATAATACACTTTTTCAAGCCTCAAGTGTCTTGATATTTGTGCCAAGAAGTTCCATATACGATCGTAGAAATTTATCCTCGTGGATTTCAACCGTTCTTGGTCTGTCTGCTTTGTGTCATTGGTTAAAACTAAGTTTGAACCGAAGTACACGTTCAAAACAAAGTTGAACATCGGTTCTGTTCAGCGTGCGACTGTTCCATAAAAGGATATTTAGTCGAATGACGTATGGTCGAATAATGTTAAATCGAAAGTAACTTTGGTCGAATGAGATACTATACTTTCAACCGGAATGCAAATTACCAGAGATCATTTAACGGAAACTTTTTACCAATATATACCATTACGTGGATAACCAAAACTTCCATTTATGGCAACCTTCACCAGTACATTTCAATACAATATTTATTCTCTTTCAATGCTTAGCATAAGTTATCTAAAGCTAACCATGGAAATTCTTGAAGTACTCTGTTTCCGAAGGAGATTTTATGAAAGACATTTCCAAACTGCTATAGACGAAATATGTTGTTCTTCTGGTAGTTGAGACTGAATGGGATGAAGCTTGCTTCTCAGCTTAGTGTTCTAGAAGAATTTCTACTTTTTCAGCTGAGAGCCTATGCCAACCTACCGTTTTTGCAATCGTTCATAGTGGGACGAGTATGGAGCTCTGGAAGTCGGAAAAATTAACAACCAGATATAATTTTCAACCGGTAGTATTCAACTCCATCACCCTCAGCTTGATCTTTCTGCACTTTACTGCTACGAAAATGAAGGTTCTATGTTGTGGACAAATATCACGATCTCAATATTTGGTTATACGTGTACGTCTTACACTCCTCTTCGATGCTTACGTATTTTTAAGGAAGAACCTCCCCTGTCCATTATATTCGGTGGCTATTTCAAACATTATTCTGTCAACATTGAAGAAAAAACAATTCCGGTAATTGATCCTTCCGGGTAATGGTAAATAGTCTTCCAATAAATTACATTCCGGGTAATGATTTTCGGGTAATGTCGGAAAAACGGTTGAATAACATTTCGTCGAATAGGCATTTTTTCGAAAAGAATTTAATTGTTCTAAGAACCAAAAAACATTTGGTCGAAAGAAAAAGGGATCTTACAGATTATTGTACAGAGTGACTTTTTGACGCTAATGAACAGTGATTGGGTTATTAGAAAATTGAAAAGTATATATGGTGTGTGCTATTACTATTATTATACTGTCATGAATCGCAAGTCAGTCCGAGCTGTGAAGTTTCCAAACTCGTTTTCCATACGAATATTCAAAAAATTTCAAAGGATTGGAACATTTTCAAATCATAATGAAATTTATATAACACTGCGGAACACGTTTTTGTCTCGAGCACCAAAATGCCGCTATTCACTCAATTAAGGGTTGCTGAATCCATTGCCGTTTTCAAAAATATCATAGCACGTCTAGTTTTTGAGATATTGGCTGTTGAAAATGCAAAAATTGATTATTTCAGGCAACTTGCATGCAAGTTTGCCAGCTTGTAAGGCAATTTATTTGCTTAATTTGTCACAGAATTCAAACTTTATGTATATAACAATACTTATCGGCAAAGTATATAATACTTTTGATGCGGAAATAGTAGTTTACGTAACAAGTTGCAGAATGACGATTTTTACAGCACGAGTCGTACATTTGTCCAACGAGGCTTGCCGAGTTGGATAACTACGACGAGTGCTGTAAAAATCGAGTTCTGCAACGAGTTGCGTACAACTTTTTTTGCAATTTCGTAGAACACCACTGGAGGGTATCAGAAATCACATCTGGATGCTTGCACCATCATTTTGCAATTTCTGAAAATAGTTGGGTAATGATTCATTACGCAACTCAAAACAGTTGCGTAATGAGAAAGCGTTGCGTAATGAATCATTACAGCACTGGTTTCAGTTGCGTAATGACAATTCCCGCACTGCTTACTTCAGTGCAGGAAAGTAGGCCGTTTCATGACAGATTGGAGTGATGAAAAACAGCCTATTACGATGAGAAATAGCAAAAAGTTATTTTTGATGGTTTAAAAAAGTATTGTATTTTCCCATATAAGAAAAACCAAGAATTTTGTATGGAGACAGCAAGCATGTTTTAAAAACCGGTTTTATCTAAATTTTATCCCGCAATTTCAACCAAATTTAATCTAAAATGAAAATTTTAAGTGCAAAATAAGATTCTTAGGGGATTAAATCACAAAAAAGTTTGATAAATTATACTTTAAATTTTATGTAAACATCAATAAAACCAGTGTTCTATACAACTTTGGCGACCTTTAGTTAAAAATTGTGACTTGCTGGAACAATTCTGAAAATGGCAACAGATTCAGCAACCCCAAATCTACTCGAGACACATAATTTGATCCTTGAGACACGCAAAAATGCCATTTTTGTTTCGCTGTGTAATTTGCTATTCACTTAGATATCCCTGCGAGAAAAGTATAAAGATGAACAAAACACGGATCATTTTTGTGTTACACGGTGCCGATATCTGTAGTGGGACTGATATGCGGTTTTATTTCATTATAGGACAGCTTAAATTGCTGTTTTATTTCCATTTTTTGAACGATTCTTATAATATAATAAGTGCAGCTGAAAGAGCAGTAGAAGATATGCTGAGAACTGAACTCAACTCTATTTTGACGAAAATGCAGATGGGACTGACTTGCGATTCACGGCAGTATACCATATCGAAATGACTGGTACTGGTAATTTTTCATCAAACTGAAAGCCTTAAATATGCGACGAGCGATATTTTAGGATTCCAGTTGGTATCCCATACTCCCCCACAGAACTGGTTGACCTCTTGCGTTGTTGACGCTACTTGATATATTTTTTCTTATTAAGACTTCTGCGAATCGAATGAATCACGACGAGTGGATCTTAAACTTATGATATAGTGTTCATCTATTGTTCAAAGCTTCCAGGAGCCTTTATTCGTGATCGAGAATCTTTTGCACCGGAAAAGTTGGTTTTAGAGGTAGGATGTCTTTAAAGAAGTTGTTCGGGATGTAGAAACCTTTCTTAAGATAGTGTAATTTGTGTGATCAATCCCCTAGCAGTGAGATAGATTTTCACTTTTTAACAAAAGTGAAGATGCATCAATAAAATCTTCTGAACGCTTTTTAGCTCAATCTATTGTATTTTGAGAACTATGTGTCATTTTTGTGAACGGCCCTTTAAAAGTAGTTTTTTGATTGTATCTTTTTTTCTGGGAATTTTTGAAATTTTTGTTATGTTCTACAAAGTTGTTAGAATCAATAAAATACACATTTGCTATTTCATATTCCTCTAACGTTTACAGGAGTAAAATGGGGTAATATTTTAGCTTGCATTTAGAAGAGTAACTTTCAAACTAATTCAAATTATTATCATTAGCATGAAACGAGCTCACCAATTGAAAATGCATCCTCTACAGGACAATCACAAACTCGGTATCCGCACATAAGAGCTGGGATGTTAAATAACAGCTTGGTCTTTGCAAAGCATTGCCCAAGCAAATGAAGCGCAAACCGAAAAAATACTTCAGGCACGTGAAAACTAATTCGACAGCTTAGGCCTTCGCAGAGCACTCGTCCATGTGGCCTATATGCATCAAAGATTACAAACTCATTAGGTAGTGCAAAATCATATGTTTACTCATGCTGCCTTAGCTGTGGGCATGTTGACGAAAGAACGGAACGCAGTTACAACAATTAATGTGTTCAAAACGTCTGATGAAAACGTAAAATCGTAGTGTATGACCATAACATACTGAGAGCCATAATCTATAACATATGAATTCTGGCTTCAAATCTATATGCATGACAAGTGTCGTAAATGAATTTTTGCAATTTCTCATCATAATAGGCTGATTTTCATCACGCCAATCTGTCATGAAATGGCCTACTTTCCTGCACTGCAGTATGCAGTGCGGGAATAGTCATTACCTAACTGAAACCAGTGCTGTAATGATTCATTACGCAACGCTTTATCATTACGCAACTATTTTGAGTTGCGTAATGAATCATATTACAACATTTTTTCAGAAATTGTAAAATAATGGTGAATGCATTCCAATATAATTTCTGATACCCTCAAATGGTCTTCTACGAAATTGCAAAAAAATGTTGTACGTAACTCGTTGCAGAACTCGATTTTTACAGCACTCGTCGTAATTATCCTACTCGGCAAGCCTCGTAGGATAATTTTACGACTCGTGCTGTAAAAATCATCATTCTGCAACTTGTTCCGTAAACTACTAATTGTTCACACCAAAAGAGGATCAATGAAATATATCCTATCAAGAATTGAAAGCAGGTACCGATGGTTTGCGATTATCCGTCCGCTGCTGTGAGTGAAGCCTTTCGTATCGACACGCGTTACCAGAGGTCTTCGTGAAGTTTATTAATAAGGAACATACTCCAGCAGACTCAAATAAACATAATCTGTAAAGAGTCCAACGGCTCTCTGAGTTTTCCGAGAATTCTTTATATAATCCTTGATTCATGTGTCGTCGTCTCTTAACTTCCAGGATTCATGGCCATGTAGAGTAACCGGAAGGATTAGTGTCTTATATAGCGCGAATTTTGTCTTCGTCTACTGGCTACGGAACTTTAGCTGGTTACGGAGCGCGAAAAAAGCCCTATTCACAGCTGCAAGACGACTTTTCGTCTTACGGGTAAAATCATTATCGCAAGTCACTAAAGCACCAAGATACATAAATTCTTCCATTACTTAATATTTTTTAACCACCCAGCATCAATTTGCTTCAAACATTACGATTTGAACCACGCTGTTTATGTCCGAACCTTCACTTTGTTTCACTGGCGTTGACGGTAAGTTTAAGCCTTGTTGTCTCCCTTTGAAAAGGCACGACTGCCACAGTGTAATCAGTTTCGTCGGAAAACCGTGTTTTATCATTATCTACCATAACTCATTTCTCTTCACTGAATCGTACGCCGCTCTGAAATCAATGAAGAGATGATGAGTCTTGGGGTCTTCCTTAGCCGAGTGGTTAGAGTCCGCGGCTATAAAACAAAGCCATGTTAAGGGTCGTGGGTTCGAATCCCGGTCGGTCCAGGATCGTTTCGTAATGGAAATTTGCTTGATTTCCCTGGACATAGAGTATCATGCTACATTATATACGAATGCGAAAAATCGAACCGTCCTGCTTGGGCTTCACGAAGCACTCAATAACTGTGGAAGTGCTCAAAAAAAGACTAAGCTGAGTAGCAGGCTCTGTCCCAGTGAGGACGTAAATGCCAAGAAGAAGAAGAAGAAGAAGAATGATGAGTCTACAAGTTTAATTCCTGGAAATTATCAAGGATATGTCGCTAATTCTCACGAAAACACGCCGACAAAGGACTCCTTCAGCGACCTCAATCTGTTGAATAGAACATGCGGCATTGTTTTGTATGCCGATTTGAGAAGCGTTATTGCTCAATAGTTGGCGCACTCCAGTCTGGGTTCCTTCTTATACAGAGAGCAAAAGAAGCCCTCCAGTCAGCTAGCAGGCGATTCTTCTTCCTCTCATATCCTTTACAGAACAAGGTGCACAATTTCGTACAGCTACTTTCTAACGTGCTTGAAAAGTTCGGCCGAGAGCTCGTCTTTTCCACCAACCTTACAGTTCTTCAACTCTTCGATCACTTTTCCATCTTCATCTTGTTTCGGGCGCTCCACGGCTTGCCAATCATTGCTAATGGTTAATCTGTTCTCAGTTAGCTGATCAAGAATTTTTCCACTTGGCAGCCACCTTGGTTTTGTCTGACCTTCGCGCTGTTTTTCTCCGTACGCCATTGACAGTTTCGTAAAATCTTCGCATACCATTTTGTTACATGTTGTTTTGCGCTACAATAATAATATTTTCTAGAAATTGTACAACCAAGGCCGAATGGAATAGCTGTCGAAATAATAGTTCGGAGGAAATTGGATATGGCAAATTAACAGATGGAATGATTTGTATCGGAAAGTAAATGAATCTCTGTTCGTCGTTATGGAGGAAACCTATAAAATTATTAATTCAAAATTCACACTATTGGATGGATGCAATCTATGCCATCTTGATTCAAATAATACTGCTTTTTCTTTCTGTGATGAATTCTTTTCTCGGCTGCATTCGCTGCCTAGTACCTTTCTCTTTTCTGCTGGGTACCAGATACCAACATCCGGTTTCTGGCATCATTCTTCTCATCTGTCACATTCTAGCACTTCTCATCAAACCAACCTTTTTCTGGGTCGTCTCTGGGCAGTACATATCACCTCTCGCGCTGTTGTACTCATCGTACCATGGATAGACTGTTCAGGTTGTCGTCTACGTTGGTTCCCCTTATCCGCTCATCAAGCTTCCGGTGGTATTCGAATGCTTTACCATCTGTTGATAAGCGCTGGATATTGAAACGCAACGGTCGCTGTGCTCTTGCGTTCACCACGTGGACTTATTGGTTCATCATGATATAGACCATCAGATCTTTATGCATATCCTTACGTTAATCAGTAAGGTCTACACTCAACAGACTTAACAAAATATGTCCTACGAAGTTTTGAGCTCAACGATTGTTTATGGTTTTCCGAAAGATCATTTGAGTATATGCCTTCAAATCTATAGGTCTAAGATTTCTCCGAACTATACAAATGAAGTTCCTAATCAAGCTGACTCCGACAAGCGTAATTTGTACAGTTTAGAATTAGCATAATTAAAGCTCGTTTTGATTTTAACTACGCTTCCAGGTTATCGATTAACTTCATCGAATATTTGGCTTAAGATCAACTATAGAAGTATCTGCATTCGATCATTGCCGTACCGAATGTGACATGTACAAACCATTATACAACCAATGGTCTTCTATCATCAAGAGACCTGAACCATGTTGGAGAAGGATGCCAGTGAACCACGTATCGTATAAATATGTGCGTCCAAAATTACATATTCGTACGTCAAAAATCAAAATCACTCAATATGCCAAATTGAATGTCCTTAATCCTGAATCCAGTGTGGATCCTGGGATTGCAAAGTGGGTTCTGGTGTTCCAGTCTGGTTCCTAAGGTTTTAGTGTGGATCCTAGGATTCTAATGTTGATTTTGTTACTGCATTGTGGATCTCTGGCTTCAGACAATAGTGTGTCAATGTGGATATCGGAATTCCAGTGTGAATCCTGGTATACTAGTTTAGATCCTGGGTGGATTTTGGGTTTTCAGTATCTGTGTGAATCTTGCGAATTCAGTGTGAATCACGGAATTGGCATGGGTCCTTGATTTCCAAGGTAAATCCTTATAACGGGCCAGCCTGTCGAGCTTACTTTTGAAATTGGGTAGCTTATGCGCCACTCCGAAAGGAGACCACCCAACAAAGATTGCGTTGCCCGGCTTGAGACCTTCTTGGGGAAGGGTCACTTTATTAGTGAGTAAGCTGACTAGCTGACTCAAATAGTCCGTCGTACTTCACGCTTCCGAGCGGACACAGTAACTTCAGAAAAGTTTACAAATAAATTCCTCCAATAAACGGCTGAGGGCAAGTTATAAAGGCGGGATTTTTCTTCACAGGTCCAGTCCAAAAAAGTTCACCTGTCCCGGTCCGCAGAAAACGAAAGAACTGTCTCAAAGTCAGATTCGGGCTGACCACCCAGTAAACGACGCAAAATCACTACAAAAGACTACAAACGAACGCGAAGCAACATAGAGACCTTAAAAGACGCTAACTAAATACATTCAAAATACGAAGAGCTTTTTCCTCCGTGCATGGAGCAAACTAACTTTATTGAGGGGGACCGAATATACATGGATTACTTACTCCAGTTGAAGATGTACATGGGTTTTATACATGGATTTATTTCCTCTCTTACGCTCTACATTTCTGCCTAGGCCTAGACTGTTCTCATTCCCACTGACTTCCCTCTAGTTCTACCTGTGTGTGCGGATCAACTTCTCCTTGCGGCGCGCACTCGATGCGCGAGATCTTCTGCTGCTACGCTCTTCTTTCGCTCCAACTCCGACACTCGCTCCGGGGAGCTCACACCATCACCTCTCACTCTCGGGTGAGTTCTATGCTATAGCCGTCGAATTATGGGCTATGACGGACTAGCAAAAAATGTTGTTGTGCCTCTATTGGGTCACATGGCCATGGACGACACTAACAAACATGCATGCGGATAGTACTCACGGTTACCTAGGGTTTTGATGTGGGTGGGGAGACGCTTACGATGACTGGGGCAGATTAGCGCACTACCTCCAGCCTGGTACTCTCGCCGGGATGGCGATCGAACGGGTGATGCGGTTGGTGGTGTCTCCCTCACCGGTGCGCGGGCTTACGCGTAAGTGCGGTACATGCACTAGATCCTGCGTGGCGCGCACACCAAAGTTGAGGCGCCGTCGGCAATTTGCTCCGGTGGCGTGCTGGTTTGTTCGCTACTTTGATGCTCGCTGCAGGGGGGGTTGGTCTCCTCTCGACTCTCGCTGGTTACCGAATGGGTAGGCTTGCCTGCCGAAGGCGCGAAATTGGCGATCGCGTCCTTCTCCGGCCACGTGTACCCCGGGATCCTTTGAAGCCGTTGCGTGGGGTCAAAAACGGTCGCAAACTGAGAGCGCAGTGTGACGGCTTTGCCTATGCTGCCACGACCTATTCCGAATATAATTTTTATGCGCACACGGGGGGAAGGAGTTACAATTTGGCTTTCATCTTTCTCAAAGAATTTTCATTACCTCGAAAACACTGATCAACGCACTACACTGGGACTATCAACAACTAACTGCTTGCGCATAAATGACTAGCGCTCAACTAGAGGGATATCAAGAACATAAATTAGCTAATTGTCTAACAAGTTTCCTATGTCACTTTTCACCTTTACAATCACACCACGGCACGGTAACAAAATAGACCGTTCTTGCCTCTTCCACGAAACGGAACAAAGTGAACGATTCGAGGCTGGAGTAATCCTCAGATGCCGCAATTTTTGAACATTGTCCCCAGACTTCGCGAAATTCAACGAAGTTAAATTTCGCGAAACCGAGCATCAAAGGAATTTATCTGCAATATTTCCCGAAGTCGTGCATCTCATTCCAACTGACTATTCAAACCATCTAGTCAGCTTGCTCGCTAAGCTTCGTGACAAGCGTGGAATGCCGAACAAGGAAAAGGTCAACGCATCCTGAATAGCATAGGCATATGGGTCAGTGCCCGCGACCCAAGCGGATTTTGGGTGGCGTCATAACGCTCAACAGGCTTGCAAAACCATGCGCTTTCTGGTAGCTGACCATAGGGAACTCAAGACACTCGTTTTAGGCGTGAGTAACTATGTCGTATATTCTCTATGAGAGCAATTGGCGGTGATTGAATTAGAGATTTAATTTAGAAAAACGAATGAACATGCAAGGTTTAATAAATTAACAAATCTTTAATTAACAAATAACAAAATAACATGTAATATTTACAGTCTTAAATTTAACAAAGAGTTTATAATAAATAATAAAGCGTACTTGCTACATCCTGGGGATTCAGTGTGGATCCTAGCATTCCAGTGTAGATATTGAAATACCAGTGGGGATTTTGAGTTTCCAGTGTAGATCTTTGGAATTTACTGTGCATCCTGGGATTCCAGTATGGGTCCTGGATTTCAGATGGATTGGCGTACCAGCGGGAACACAAAGTAATTCATTTATATCTACTGAAGTTCCATAATCTAGTAAACAAGAATATAGATTTAGATTTTGTGTAAATGTCATGTTTGTTATGTTATGTTTCGTTATAAACTTGTTAAAAGTAAACAAAATAATAGATTTGAGAGGAACAAAACACATAATGTTATATTTTTGTTTTAATATTTTTTGTGGCTAAGGGTGCCTTACAAAATTAATTATTTTCTAGGTTTCCTCCATAACGACGAACAGAGATTCATTTACTTATCGAACAAATCATTTCATCTGTCAATTTGCCATATCCAATTTCCTCCGAACTATTATTTCGACAGCTATTCCATTCAGCCTTGGTAGTACAATTTCTAGGGACGATTTCCCTGCAATTGAAGGCTATTGCGAAACAAAAAAAAATCTAGCACAATAATTCAGATGAATGAAAACAAAACTCCGTCGCTTCCAATGAGAATGCCGGCAAAGGAAAATAGAAATACCGTTCGCTGCAGCTGATGCTGTTTTCCACCCACCCAGTCCAACGTTCAACAACGGTATGCGAATGTGTTCTCGAAGTGTATGGATTTTTTTTTTCACGAAACAAATATACACAATATGCAGTCACAGCACGGAGAAATGATAAAATTTTATGGGAATTATGTTTTCCTCTCACTTACCCCCGACTCATGGATCCCATATGTGTGAAGTGGATGCGAGTTGCACATTGTTGCAGCATTCCTTCTATAGCCGATGTGGCGGATGAAACGAACTCACTTTGGGTTAGAAACCAAAATATTGCACAAAAATCAACCTACATTTAACTCGTATATGCCTGAGAGAAAGCAAACATATTGAAACCCTCACTGCTCAGCGAATACTTAGCGGATTTCAATAGTTTTCTATCAGTATACTCATACACATATCAAAAACCATCACACGTGGCAATACAAAATTCATTTTATAAAAAGGCTTCTACTTTTGTCTCGAAATTTTGAATTCGTACCCACAGTGCGGTGTGTAACTTTGCATTTTTCCCACTGGGGGACTCTATTCCGGTCGCTACGGATTTGCAACACGTACAAACGGGGAGGCGACTCTGTGCATGTACATTTTGGGCGAAGAGAAGGTATTGCTTCCGAACAAAGAAAGTGATTTACAACACTACAAGCTGGATGTGGAAGGTTTACCACTCGTTGGAAGGGTTGACCCGGCAAAGTAACTACCTACAGTCACTGATACTCACAAAAAGTATGAACCTCTTTCAACAAGAGCATAGATTCGTTCCCGTTGATGTGCCGCCGCGAATTGATGGGAGCAGAAAAAGTGCCATGACTTACCGGCATAAGTATTGGAACGAAAGTTATTTTCTATGGCTGTCATAAAATTCTTCATGGGTAGTTTTCGTTCAATGGTTTCGTCTTCTTCAAATTGTTGAATAATGGGTATATCTAGTTGATGGTGTTTTGTCTGTTATAAATTTCCTAGAAAACGGTGTGTTGAACGCTGAAGCCAAGACGTGATAACGTGATAGCTGTGGGAACTACTTCGTGCAAGATGGAATGTGGTGAGAATCGGTATCGGTATCGAACGGCCACGGTGGAAACCTACCACAACAAATGAGTTCGTGGAAAATTATTTAGCAGATTGATGATCAATTTTCAAAGTCAATAACCGTTTTTCGAGAGTGAACCCGTTGGTAACCAATTCCACAAATATTAAACATTTGTGTTGTTGTGATGATTGCTGTGTGATTCCTTTCATGTTTTCATACTCATTCTTTTTGAAAACAGTCAATTTGCGTAAATTAGTGACAACAACCAGAAACAAAAGATTCCAATATGCATGTACAGTGGGATTCCGTTTTTGGTATGCTTTGTCTTTGGCATGCTACATTTTTGGTACCCCGATTTTGGCAACAAAATGGACCCGATTTTGGCTACATATTTGAATGCTATCAAAATTGGTGAATTTTTTGTCAATGTGATTGTGTCTTTTATTTTGATCATTTGAAAGCAGACCAGCTTCACTCCTACCGCATTCCAGGGCGCTTTCTTAGTCGCTATTCATCCTAATCGCACAAACTGCTAGAGCTCCCGTGCGCGGTTATTGATTTCAAGATGTTCATATGTTTGCAACGTTCAATGAAACTATTAATCTCTATAATTATGTATATGTTTTACACCTGCCTTATGAAATCAACTGAAATTTACAGGATCCTGTTATGAAATCTCAAGAACCTTATAGGAATCTTAAGGTTCTCATAAGAAACCTACAGAAAAAACGCTTGAGCTCTGAAGCATCTTGCCAAGCATCCATAGGATCTCGCATAGAGTTCTCAGGATCTTGCTAAGGATTTTGCTATGAATTAACATCTTGGAATTCCGCTGCTATGTTGCCGTAAATTCTTAAGTCTCCGATGAAAAAAAATAACAGTTTATTATTATTATTAGGCTACCACTAGCACACCTCATTCTCCAGGGTAAAATTAGGAAACGCATAGACTCAGCTTGTAAGGAACATGTTGATGATGTTGAGACCCGTATCCTTGATTAACAATCTTGTACAGAATTCTGGATCGTCTCTTAACAAATCTATCACCTTATAGAGTCCATAGAAAAGAGAGAACGTAGCTTTAAATAGTTGACGCAGAAAGTTCAATATACACACCAATACCACAGACAAAAAGTAAAAAAAAACCCTCAGTCGTATTTATCGCACGCTTCAATGGTATTATTGAAAATAAATTGTAGTTTGGACTGTATTCGCATTTGTCATGTTATTTAATGAATTTTGAAAAAAAGTTATGATACACGACATTTTGCTGTACATATTTGTATCTATTATTGCGGTGTGTTTTTACATACGCAATGTATATAAATCCATAATAATAAAGACAGCGAGACAAAAATTATGATTGTAACTCTGTGTGAGTCATATATTTTTCATAGATAGACATATCTCGGTGCTGGTGCTTTGTTCGAACAAGCTGTTCCAAATCTGAAGAACATAGTTTTTTTTTCTATTGTATCACCTACTGGTAGACTCAAGTGGGCTGGTCACTCAATATGAATGCCTATGAAAAAAGAATGGTCTTAAGTTGAGATACTGGTGGAGATTATTGGTCTCATGAAACGTTGCCAATGTATGACCAATGATCATTCTGAAGTAAATAAGCGCGTACGCGAGTCCTTAGTAGTTGGTGAGATTTGGGGAAACATCGACGAAAATGGAGATCTGGAATGTAATCGGTGTGGAGTTGACATGCTATTCAAGTGACTAAAGCAACAGACAATATAATATTTACAAAAAATTACAAATTTTAATGGTATTGAAAAATGTTGCCAAAAACGGATCCATTTTGTTGCCAAAATCGGGGGGTGCCAAAATCGGAGCATGCCAAAAACGGAGCATGCCAAAAACGGAATCTCACTGTACAACCTAACTGTTTGTCTTCCGGATGTACTTGGCTTTCTGAACAACTTCGCCGAAGACTCGAACTTTCTATCTCTTATGGATCACAAGATAGAACTAGTTCAAAATGCTCAATTTTACATGCTCCCTAGCGCCACTTAGCGGCAAAATCGCGAACTAAACTGTTCACTATCCGGATGTCCTTGAACCCCTGAGCAACTTTGCCGAAGACCCGAACTTTCTATCTCTTATGGACCACATGCTAGAACTAGTTTAAAATGCTCAAATTCACATGCTCACTAGCAAACTGTTCGCTTTCCGGATGTCCTTGAACTCCTGAGCAGCTTTGCCGAAGACCCGAACTTTCTATCTCTTATGGATCACAAGCTAGAACTAGTTCAAAATGCTCAATTTTACATGCTCACTAGCGCCACCTAGCGGCAAAATCGCGAACGAAGCTGTTCACTATCCGGATGTCCTTGAACCCCTGAGCAATTTTGTCGAAGACCCAAACTTTCTATCTCTTATGGATCACAAGTTAGAACTAGTTCAAAATGCTCAATTTTACATTCTCACTAGCGCCACCTAGCGGCAGAATTGTGATCTAAACTGTTCGTTTTCCGGATGTCCTTGAACCTCTGAGCAGCTTTGCCGAAGACCCGAACTTTCTATCTCTTATGGATCACAAGTTAGAACTAGTTCAAAATGCTCAATTTTACATGCTCACTAGCGCCACCTAGCGGCAAAATCGTGAACTAAACTGTTCGCTTTTCGGATGTCCTTGAACCCCTGAGCAGTCTTGGCGAAGACCCGAACTTTCTCTCTCTTATGGATCACAAGTTAGATCTAGTTCAAAATGCACAATTTTACATGCTCACTAGCGCCACCTAGCGGCAAAATCGCGAACTAAACTGTTCACTACCCGGATGTCCTTGAACCCCTGAGCAACTTTGCCGAAGACCCGAACTTTCTATCTCTTATGGATCACAAGTTAGAACTAGTTTAAAATGCTCAATTTTACATGCTCACTAGCGCCACCTAGCGGCAAAATCGCGAACTAAAGGTTTTGCTTTCCGGATGTCCTTGATCCCCTGAACAACTTTGCTGAAGATCGCTTCTTTGCAAGCCGTAAGGATCTCGAAATATAGCAATGTGAATTAACCTGTTTTGAGGTGATGCTAAACTTTTTGGGGGTGACTCATTATTCAGCTGAGTGTTGCAATACCTATTTTAGTGAGTCCATATTTATGACGGGTAGTGTATGCACTTTTGTACGTAGAAGGCCTTTTCGCGATATCTTATAAGTGAAATTTTGCACATGCAAAGCCTCCAGGTGATTTCGTTATACGTACATTTTGGTTGTCTGGGAAGTCAAGGGCATCCAGGAAACAGTTTACTCTGGAGGGATGACTGTACCTAAACATTATGAATTTGATAAGATAGAATTTCCAGAATGCTGTTTAGAAATCCTTTGGCATTTGGAAGTTGAAGTGATTAGGGACGAAGACTCGAGCTTTCCATCTCTTGTGGATCACAAGCTAGAATTTGTTTAAAATGCTCAGTTTTACATGCTCACTAGCACCACCTAGCGGCGAAATCTTCAACAAAACTATTCGTCTTCCGGATGTCCTTGACCTTCTGAACAACTTTCCCGAAGATTCAAACTTTCTATCTCTTGTGGATCAAAAGCTAGAACTAGTTTGAAATGCTCAATTTAAGGTTTTACGCCGCCTACCGGCAAAACCGCGAACTAAACTATTTGCTTTCCGGATGTCCTTGATCCCCTGAGCAACTTTGCTGAAGACTCGAACTTTCCATCTCTTGTGAATCATGAGCTTGTACTAGTTTGATATGCTCACTAGCGCCACCTAGCGACAAAATCACGAACTAAACTGTTTGCTTTCCGGATGTCCTTGAACCCCTGAGAAACTTTGCCGAAGACCCGAACTTTCTATCTCTTACATCACAAGCTAGAACTAGTTTGAAATGCTCAATTTTACATTCTCTCTAGCGCCACCTAGCGGCAAAATCGTGAACTAAACTGTTCGCTTTCCGGATGTCCTTGAACCCCTGAGCAGTCTTGCCGAAGACCCGAACTTTCTATCTCTTATGGATCACAAGCTAGAACTAGTTTAAAATGCTCAAATTTACATGCTCACTAGCGCCACCTAGCGGCAAAATCGCGAACTAAACTGTTCCCTTTACGGATGTCATTGATCCCCTGAGCAACTTTGCCGAAGACCCGAACTTTCTATCTCTTATGGATCACAAGCTAGAACTAGTTTAAAATGCTCAATTTTACATGCTCACTAGCGCCACCTAGCGGCAAAATCGCGAACTAAAGTTTTTGCTTTCCGGATGTCCTTGATCCCCTGAAAAACTTTGCTGAAGATCGCTTCTTTGCAAGTTGTAAGGATCTCGAGATATAGCAATGTGAAATTACCTGTTTTGAGGTGATGCTAAATTTTTCAGGGTGACTCAATATTCAGCTGAGTGTTGCAATACCTATTTTAGTGAGTCCGTATTTATGACGGGTAGTGTATATGAACTAGAGTTTCAAATCCTTTTCAGAGACATTCACACTGTGACCAGCCCACATGAGGCTGCCGGTTTGTGATACAGTCAGTAAAAACAATTTTTCTTTGAATTTAGAGCAGCTCGTTTGAACATACCACAAGTTTTCACACAAGAGCTTCTGAAAAGTATATGGTTCGAACAGAGTTTTAATCACAAATTTCGTCTCGCATTTTCGATTCACTGTTCTTCCTATAGTATGGAATTACATACATTGCGTGTAAAAAAGCATTCCGTTTATATGTTGTGTTGAGGGTGTATGTTGATTACCATTATCCAAACTACAAACATTTTATGTAACACTCCACAATTTAGTTCATTTTCTCCAAAAGCCACTGTGAAAATTCGAGCGGCAACTTCGAGAGAACCGGACTAAACAAGCTCCAAGTTTGTATGGAGAAAATCTGCAAAATATACGGAATAACGGTTCCAACTAGTCTTTCGACCATAGATGGCGCTGTAGTTGATAAATTTGAATTTGACCATACTCCAATCAATATAGGAGAGACTGCAATAAATCGAAAGTCTCTCCGTGTAGAGAGAACAAAGTTATACCTTGGGAAACTATGATTCGGGTTTCTTCCATGGGCGGAACGATAGTTTAAAAAGAACGATCCAACATTCTATACCAGGGGTGCACATGCTGGAGTATCCTGCATTCAATATAATTATTTCAATCAAATATGTTAGCCGCATGAAATAACATGAATTTTCCTTTCGAGATCCTGGTGTTTCCTACCTAGGTACACCCGATCCTGTTTTTGCACGGATTTTTTTTACACGGCCGTGCAAATAAAAAAGATTCCATACATTTTTTTTCGACAAAACCTTATTTTTGCATGAAACGTCGAGAAATAATGTTACTTTTTTGCACGGTTTTTAAAATTTTGAACTGAAAACTTTTTTTGCACTGTACGCATCAGAAATCGGGTGTATAGCAGTCTTTCAAGAAAGTCTTGGTGATTTCTTACGCGGTCTTAAGTTCTTACATAGGGCTTCTTAGAGTTTTCAGAGTGGATTCTTGAGGATACCAAGCAAAACCTCTTCGCTTTTAGGACATTAGAGGTTTCTGAGAATGTATAGTTAGTTATTACGGATTGGCGATTCTCAGTAAACTGCCAAGATTTCAAAGTCGTCCTGTGAACTTCTATTGGAATACTGTGGTATTTTAGTGTTGTTTTTTCAGTATTTCTGCTGAAGTGTTGAGGATTCTGAACAGGTTTTTAGAAGAATTTAAGGAAAACCATACTTTGAAAAATTTCTATTGGAGACTTGAGATTTTTTAACAAAATATCGGAATCTTGGAATGTCCCAAAAATTCATAGGGAGCCCTTGACATCTATTCCATTCTTAAACCTAAGCAAGATCCTGAGAGTTCTAGGCAAGATCCTGTATACAGCGAACTACTTCATCCACAAAACCAAGGCCATTTTTTCCGTCTGAACTCGGGCTTACACGTTGACGGAGGTCCATCGTTTACAGAAACAGCAACAACACTGTGCTTGAACCGATAACTGCTCACCAAACCAAGGTTGTGTTAAACTATCTTTCCCGTTTTTTTTTCCACAACAACGAATATTCCAGATTATCTAAGGTTTTATATCAAACCCAGAGAATTTGAGTCGCCATCAATGAATTCCAATTGTCTATACATATTTTCCATTGCTCCTCTTTTATCGTTTTACCGAAAAATCCTTAGAGTAAAGTGGGGCAAAAGTTCGAGTGGGGTAAGAGGTTCTTTTTAAGATTTCCAGCTCAATTCAAAACAAATCTTATAAATGTCATGGTGGTTCGAATGTTATTCAAGTAAGAGACATTCAATCCAAATATCATAAAAATCGATTGAGATTTGGAAAAGTTATGGCTATTTGTTGTTTTTCAACGTGAATATTGTAATTTTTGGTCAAACTTTCGTTGCATGGAACCAATTGAAGATAAAATCTGTTTCAATATTTTATGTAAGGGCGTTTCTAGGCCTATCATAAGGTTGCTTTGAGGTGTATTAGTTTTTGCATAGATGCTTGAAAACAATTTTTGGCCCATAGTGGGGCAAAAGTTCGAATCAGCGGGGCAAAAGTTCGACCCATGTATAAAATCACGGAAAAATTTGCAAATTGCCTAAAATCCACATATTATCTTCAAATTCAGTTAAATTTGTCTGATCGTGTGAAATTTGCACCAAAATTTTACATTTCCACATGGTTTTGTGAAAAACTGCTATTTTTGAGTATATTACAATTAACCCGGTCTTGGGCAATTTTTTATGAAAATTTAGTGTGTATTTTTCGTCAAACATAAGTATACGGCTGGTGTAAAGTATGCCTGTCATAAAAAGATCGATATTTTGTGTTTTAGCCAGCGAACTTTTGCCCCACACTAGATTCGAACTCTTGCCCCACCGGTGAGGCAAAAGTTCGAATAAGACAATTAATTTTGAAACTGTTATAACTAAAACTGGGTAAATATTTTGACACAAGTTTGTTCAGCAAAATTATAGCCAATATGTTGACGGTTCACTGTATGGTATTTGTTTTGTTTTAACTGCTATTGTTTTCCTGGAAACTTTGATTATACCACTAAGGTCGAACTTTTGCCCCACCTTACTCTACAATTTGCAATACTGCTTGACGCGTATATTCAAATGTTCAATTACACAGTTCGACAAAAAAGTCGTTCTGAATGCACAGAGACCGGACACCCCGGGATTTAAAGTATAAAAATACTCAAAAATAATGGCGTTTTCAGAATGTTCGTGTCTGCCCCAGGTCATTCTTAAAATATACTTGAACATTTTGCATTTTTTTTTTAAATATCTAATCTAATCAATAACCCGACACAGTGTTTTATTTTCAGGACAGCAGAATTCATGTGCCATATTATGTTTTAAACTTGAAACTCAATATGAAGAGTTGTACTATGATTTGCATGGACTCCCCCCCTCTATTTGTACCCTCCCCATTTTTAAAGTATCGCAAATGTTGAAAAATTTGATATAAATGGTTGTAATAAGCGATTTTATTTTGTAAGTGGCGATAAACAGGCAACTTTATCGAAATTCTGCGACCCGGACCGTTTTTCGGATTCTACGCCCGTGTTAAGACCAGAACGGGCAAAATTCTGTATGTATAAGTCAACAGCTGCCTATGCTGTGGGCAAGTTAACGAGAAAACGGAACACAGTTAACTCCTTGAAAAAGGCACAATAAATCTGTCCGAAACGTCGGATGAAAACTCAAAATCCGTTTTTGAGCATAATAGACTGAAGGCCATAACTTACAACATAATCATCACAGTCGTATCTCTGAGTAAGCGATTTTAGTGATACCACAATCCCCCAGCTGTCTCTTCAGAAATACCGTGGTTTATGAACAACCCTTTGCCCATATTGTGGAGCCGCCCATAAATTGCGTATTCATTTTAGGGGGCGGGGCCTTTGAACAGGTTACGGCACAGACAAACAAAAATACAAGTTTTAGGAGTTGACCACAAGGGAAAGGGGATGAAAAATACCAAACATATAACCACGTGATTTATGATGGACCCTTTCAGGCTATCATGTTTCATGTTTACAATATAGTTTGTTTTAGATCAATCTCTCCAGACTCTCCATAAACCACGTAGCCGTTTTAAATTTATACAAGAACAAAAGGCCACCACGGAGGATAAGGATCTTGATTTCAATTAATGTTCCCTGACAGATCAACAGACTTTGAACTAATTTTAAATAATCCTATGCTTGTGTGATAACTTTACCTTCTTATGAATATCCTATCGATGTGGTGCCCGTAAGCTGCTTTGTTCTGGATATTTAACACTGAAGGATAAACAATGCTGAAATTGAAATATAATTGTGTTAAAATACATGCAAATTCTTGAATTTGACTTACGATTATTTTTTTTTTAATATGAGATGCCTTACTGTGAAATAAATACTACTACTGAAGCTGCAAAATACACCCGATTCTGTTTTTGCACGGGGGATGCGTACCGTGCAAAAAAAGGTTTCAGTTCAAAATTTCAAAAACCGTGCAAAAAAAGTAACACCATTTCTCAAAGTTTCATGCAAAAATAAGGTTTTGGCGGAAAAAAATGTATGGAAACTTTTTTTGCACGGCCGTGTAAAAAAAATCCGTGCAAAAACAGAATCGGGTGTAAGGGGCCGACCATTAATAACGTCAGGGATTATGAGATGGTGGGCGTGTTTTTGAAATTTTTACGCACCTTACTAATTATTTTTCCGAACATCTTACCATGGAGGAGGGAGGTTTCAAAACTGACAAATTGTCTTAAAAGGGAGGTTTTAAAATTGACGTAATTAATGGACCGCCCCAAGCTGATTTGTTTAGGCTCATCAGATTAAAATAATAATTCTGTTTTATATCGTTCAGACTTCAAGTCTGGCCATCATTTGGTTCCATAAGGATGATGTAACAACATCCTATTGATATTTTCGAGATTAAAAAATGGGTTCTAATTTTGGCACGGTTCCGTTTTTGGCAATTGAAAACTTCGACTCTGTTACGAGCCATGTTACATAATATTAGCTTTTTACTGCCAATCATTTTCATACTCTTACTGGCTGGGAAGCATACGTACAAATAATAGTACATAACGAAGAGTTGCAGAAAGTTGCAGCTGTGTATCATATAATATGCCCCATCTACAAGAAAGGCGACAAGTTAGATTTTGAGAACTTTCGAACGATCACCATTCTAAAGGCAGCCTACAAAGTACTATCTCAGATTATCTTCTGTCGTCTATCACCAATATCAAATGAGTATGTGGGAAGTTATCAAGCTGGTTTCATTAACGGCCGCTAGACGACGGACCAAATCTTCACTGTACGGCAAATCCTCCAGAAATGCCGTGAATATCAAGTCGCAACGCATCACCTGTTCATCGATTTTAAAGTGACTTATATTGATCGTAAAGAGCTATGGAAAATAATACGAGTACGACTTTCCCGGGTAACCCATAAAACTAATAAGAGCAACGATAGACGATGTGCAGAATAACGTGAAGATTTTGGGCGGACATTCCAGTTCCTTCGAATCCCGCCGAGGACTTAGACAGGGTGATGGACTTTCGTACCTGCTGTTCAACAACGTGCTAGAAGGTGTCATGCGGAGAGCTGGGTTCAATTACCGAGGTACGATTTTCACAAGATCCAGCCAATTTGTTTTCTTCGCGTATGATATGGATATTGTCGGCAGAGCATCTGGAACGGTGGCAGACCTGTGCATCCTCCTGAAGCGTGAAGCGACAAAAGTCGGCCTGGTGGTGAATGCGTCAAAAACAAAGTACATGCTGATAGGCAGAACCAGGCGCGACAGAGCCCGCCTAGGAAGCAGTGTTACGATAGACGGGGATTCTTTTGAGGTGGATGATGAGTTCGTCTATCTCGGATCCTTGTTAATGGCTGATAACAATGTTAGTCGTGAAATACGGAGAAGCATCATCAGTGGATGTCGCGCCTGCAGGAGAACGGTGTGTGGCGGCGGAGGATGAACCACGAGCTCGCTAGGCTCCACGGCGAACCCAGTATCCAGAAGGTGGCGAAAGCCGGAAGGGTGCGCTGGGCAGGGCATGTTGCAAGACTACCGGACAACAATCCTGCAAAGATGGTGTTCGCGTCGAATCTGGTTGGCACAAGAAGGCAGGGAGCACAGTGAGCGAGGTGGCTTGATCAGGTGCTGCAAGATCTGGAGAACGTGGGTCAAAATCGAAGTTGGAGGGATACAGCCATGGACCGAGTAAATCGGCGTTGCATCACAACTAAATAGGGTGCCGGTGCCATTAGTGGACTGTTCTTCATTTTTATACATCCATTTTAAAAACTGCTTCCATCCGTTGATCCACTACTGGAACACGACGGCAACTATTGGTGCAAGGGAGCAAATTTTTTGCGTAAACTTAATTATTTATATGACTTTTTGATGAAATTAAAAGCCGAAATTTGGCGAATCGACTAAACTAGAGACGATCTATCCACCAAAAATAGCACATGTCGTTTTTATCAAAAAATGTACGTTTTATTCCATAGTCCAATCTACTGGTACATTACAACCATTGGTACCGGCAGCCTAAATAAATAATAATGTTTATATTTCATAAGATTAACTCCGTACCAAAACAACGTGCTGGCTCCTCACATTTTAGATAAATTTGATGTCCTTGTTCAATCATACTTAAGCCATATTTTTCTTTAGATTTTGGTTTGATACATTGTTTTCAAGCTTCTCCGCACAAGTTGAAAATAATGTTATTGCGTACTTTATACTAAATTGGACTATCGCAAAAGTTGTATAGTGATAAAAGTGACGGATTATCTCGAGGTATTTGTTGTACTTGTTTCTTGAACTACAAGGAATAAGTGCACCCAAGACAAGATTCGCCATATCTCTGACGTATATGGCTGCTTGGGTAATTCCTGACTAATCATCAATATTAACTTACTTTTCCCGAGCAGCCGCGAAGTGTCGGTAGTGATTGTTTCAACTGGCTAAGAATTACCACTACGGACTGCCTTTTTCCTGTGGTAAAAGACCACCTCACAGGTGACCCTTAATTTATGGTGTAATGCGTACCGTGCCTAGGAATGGATGGTTAGGGGGGGGGGGGTGCAGAGGGTGCTCTCTGCAGTATTGTGCCCTTCCTATGCTACCCGGAGCAATGGCGCTGGTGACCTTGTGTTTCTCCGAGATAATCGGCTGCTCTTCTTCAGTCTCTAGCCTGAGGCTAAATAAGCGTGGGATGATGAATATGTTGATGTTCAAATTATCACCTATATGGTTATATGGTTTCGCATTATGCGTTTTACACAGTGTATTCTGTGCTTTTTCGCCTTTGGGGACTTTCAATAGATACCGATCTTGTTTTTTCGTTGCTGGTCTTTTTCGTGCTGAGTTAACTACCACACTAGCTTAACTAACTTCATGCCTAGTTTGGGTAGTGGCTACGGTTAGGTTAGCTCAGATCAACCTTTAGCATAAAATAACAGCATCGATACATCTTTGCACACTCATGCAGAATGGTACAGCCCAAGTGGCGCTAGTTCAAGAACCTTACATTTTTAAGGAGAACTTCTATCTAGGTAACCTCGGGAACCCAGTTATTATTACTTTCGGTAAACGTGAAATGGCGAACTCGTGTGTCATGCCTCGTGCATGCTTGATCGTTGATAACGCAATCGTTGTTACGCTCATTTCTGAGAGTACTGTCACAATTGATGTTTCTATTGGTGACCTCAATAGAAAATACGTCTATTGTTCGGTTAATTTATCCCCAACGGATAATTTCAAACGAGTTGTCGCATACTGCGTAACAAACGGTCTTCCGCTGATTATAAGCAGTGATGCAAATACTCATCTTTGGCAGCTTAGGTGTCGACTGAAGCCTCTAGTCTGATGGAATACTTAAGTAGTCTGTAAAAAATGTTTCCAGTTTGAGTGAAGTCAGTCGGCAGATTAAAATTCTTCCAAAATGTAAGGATTTCCAAGTTAACGAAATTCACTTACCTAATAATGACTTTACTTCTTTGAAGATGACATTTTATAATGTTTATTCAATACACACTTCCCCGGATGTGTGGACATAGCATCTACGGATGAACCAAAAGTCTTTTCATGTAGTTATGAGTCTCTGGCTTCGGCTCACAGTATCGTAACTGCTAAATCGATTCAATGGGTACTTTATAGTGTTGCACTTTTCAAATCTCTAGGAGTAGATGGGATTTATCCTGTTCTGCTCCAGAAGGGATTTGAGTTTAGCAAACATGTTTTAAAAAGCTACTTGTAAGTAGTTTTGCTACCGGGTATATTCCCAAATCCTGGCGTGATATTACTATAAAGCTTATCCTGAAAGGAGGAAGTGCGTCGTATGAAAAAGTGAAGAGTTTTAGATCAATTAGTCTGAGCTCTTATCTTCTGAAATGTCTGGAACGCATTATTGATCATCACATCCGTGATGTTTGTTTGGCAAACATGCCTCTTCATGTGAATCAACATGCTTACCAATCTGGAAAGTCCACTGTGACTCTTTTACACAAAGTTGTTTATATGATATCGCAGCATTCGCTCAGAAGAAATACTGCTTGGGTATTTTCTTGGATATTGGAAGCCGCACGAAACCATGGGCTACCTACAATGATTACCAATTGGATTCATCAAATGCTCAGAAACCGACATCTCTTCTTGACATTGCGTCAAGCAGCGATTCGAAAATTGAGTGTTTGCGGATGCCCCCATGGGGGAGTCTTGTCACCACTATTGTGGAATCTCGTAGCAGATACGTTATTGAGGCAACCCAATAATTGCGGTTTTCCAACTTATGGATTTGCCGACGACTATCGAGCTCTGATAGTTGATATGTGCATAAGCACCCTATTCGACCTGATGCAAAGTGCTCTTCAGGTAGTTGAGAGTTGGTGTCGCCAATATGGCCTTTCGGTTAACCCGAATAAAACATCTATTGTTCTTTTTACGGAAAGACGAAACCGCAATGGAATTCGATCTTTACATCTTTTTGGCACAGAGATTAATGTGACTAATCAAGTAAAGTGTGTCGGAGTCATTCTAGATTCCAAACTTTCTTGGACAGCTCACATTGATTTCAGAGTCAAAAAAGCTTGCATGGCCTTCGGTCAATGCCGGCGAACCTTTGGTAAAACTTGGGGCCTCAAACCCAAGCATATCAAATGGATTTACACAACAGTTGCTCGACCAATATTGGCATATGGATGTCTTGTATGGTGCACTGAAAACATCTCTTCGTAGTTTATCCGAAATCCATTTCGTAAAACAAGATTTCGTACATGTAACGCTATTTTCATTCATTGTACGAATTATTTGTACTTGACAGAATTTCGCGATTCAGTGACTTTACGAAATAATCGTAAGATGTACGATATACAATTCGTAGATGTGCGTTATCGTGTTGTTCGTATTACGAATTGTTTAATATTACGAAACTGATTGTTTAATCTACGAAATCATTCGTTGTTTTCTGCAACGAAAGGTTTCGTAGACACATTTTGTAAAATACAACATGACACGACCGCAGCCGAGGGAGGTTAGAAGAAGCAGGTATAAATGTTCGTTCTGAATACGAAACAAACGAATTTCGATTACGAAATGTTTAGTACATTATAACAATCATTGTTTGTTTTGATTTCGAGCTTGAATCATATTACGAACCTGGTTGCATACATTTTACGAAACTGTTTCGTTGCAGAAAACAACGAATAATTTCGTAGTTCAAACGAACGATTTCGTAATATAAAACAATATATATTTTCAGTGTGGCAAAAGGGCGAAGTGAGAACAATCCAATCAAAATTGGGCCATCTCCAGAGGATGTGCTTGATGGCGATGTCTGGTGCGTTCTCTACAACTCCCACAGCAGCGCTCGAGGCCCTTTTCGACGTTGCGCCACTACACATACATCTTAAACAAGAAGCACTTTCTTGCTCTCACCGCTTATAGGTACTGGATCTACTGGAGAAAAATCCAGTGAATCGTAGATCTTCACACACTTCGTTGTTTCCACTTTTGGTGAATTGGGACAAAATTGTCCTTGCTCCAAGTGATCTCACAATTGCTTGTCACTTTCCTTACAGGACATTTACCACACTATTCCCTTCACGGGAAGAGTGGACGTCTGGCTATTTGGAAAGAAGTATATCAAACAATAAAGTATTTTACACTGATGGCTCCCTTCTTGAAGGTAGAGCTGGTGCAGGAGTATATTCTCGTGAGTTAAGGCTGAATCAGTTTTACTCACTTGGTAGAAACTGCACCGTTTATCAGGCGGAAATATTTGCTCTTATGTGTGGAGTGCAATCAGCACTTCAAAAGCACGTAATGAGTAAAGTCATATACTTCTGTTCAGATAGTAAGACAGCTATTTAAGCTATTGCTTCGGCCAAATCCGAGTGCAAAGCTTGTTATCGTATGTCAAACTGAAATTGAGGAACTGAATTCAGTTAACTCTGTAAACCGTACTAGGTATTTCTTCCATTGCTGCAAACGAATTTGCTGATGAACTAGCTTGCAATGGAGCATCGCATGACTTCATTGGCCAGCTATTCCGATTTCGAAGTGCTGGGTAAAGCTTCAGATCAATTCTTAGACGGCAACTCAGTGCTAGAAATACTGGAATATTCAACGTGTTGACTCATTTGTGTTTGATTCCAATTATGGAACTCCGTATCACCTGATATTCCCTCCATTCTCTTAACCCCTGTTGCCTTTACCATCCAACTTTTCAAAGATAGGGTAAGCTGTATAATATTTCTTATTGCTTTAAGGTGCCGTGTGCTCTATATTGCATACTTTGCCATACTGCATGAAACAAATCATAAACTGTGTTCAATTTTATAACTACGGAACTCCCTTCTCTTGGCTCCTAATCTACCACTCCACATTACGTTTGTGGTAGTGCTTCACCATCAAAACCTAGAAAAACCATTCCCCATACCAACCGGTCGAAGTCACCGCAAATCTTATAAATCAACGCACGACCAAAGCGTTCACGTATTGCGGCGACTGTCCGTGCCTCGACGACGAATTATCCACAAGGGACCGAACGTGACGGCGTCAGTCTGCCCCTTGCCAACGCAAGGGAAGCCTCTGTTTATGAAATTACCTCTTATTATTGTTATATTTAAGGTGAAGATGAATCGAAGCCAAAGTTCAAATTTTCAAGAGCACGGATCTGGAGAACTAAACATCCGTTTGAGCTGAAAACCTTATCGATTGGTCACCACCAGCTAGTGACCAATCGATTAAGTTTTCAGCTTAAACGGATGTTTGGTTCTCCAGATCCGTGCTCTTGAAAATTTGAACTTTGGCTTCGATTCATCTTCACCTTAATGGGACCGAAATGCTCTCCAGCGGAGAAATAGGACCATTCCTTCCGACAGCGTAGGGAAGATTTTTGTGGTTTGATAAATATGGTAATGGGCGAGCAAATTGTTACGTGAATTTTTAAGTGGATTCCATTCATGATCGGAAAATTGAAAGATTTAAAAAATGATAACAAATGCTCCTCGATGGGAAACCTTAAGGAAGATTGCATCGCAAATCCAATCATCAAACAATGCTGAAATGGCAGAATGATGAATGTGGCTGAACGAAACCTGCTGGAAGGGTACAACGCGGTAGATTAACTGCAATGATTAGCTTCTGTTGCATTCTCCAGGAAGGGATCAACAGCCGAAAGCGGTAACAAGGGTAGGTACGACTCTCGTTGCAGGGTATCCCTTTTCTATCGTCGGTCGTTTGGCAACGGACGGAATCAGGAACATAATGGAATCAACATCTGTCAACCCAATTTATCGAGTTGTCCCTTCCTTTTTTGTGTGCAAAGCTGTATTTGCAGTATTCCGAGGATTTGACTTGCGCTGCTGTGTTTGAAGCAGGCTGTAATTAAATTTTGACATGCTAAATTGCCCAGCTAAAGTCAAATAAAGCATCCATTTGCGATGGAAGTACATATCCGTCTTTCTTTGAACTTGATCAACTACGCTATATTTGATGCAAACAAAAGAATCCGAAGAAATAAATCACCACAATCTATTCTGCAAGCAAAGCCTTATAGTTCAAAGTAGTTATGCAGTACTAGTGGCCGAAACAGTGATTTCCGACTGACCACTAGAATTACGAGCAAGGAACAAGTCGAATACCGCACCCGAAGTTCCTGTAGAGGAGGACGTACCAGCGGAAGCAACTAAGGCAAATTGAAAAAAAATCATATAGCAGCAGTTGTGGAAATAATCGTCGTTCACCATCCCACCTAGAATCATGCTGGCTTGCCTTACCGTTCTCTGTTAAGTTGCCCGCCGCCGGCCAAATTTATGCAATATGAATGACTTCTTGTGAACTTAGGCAACGGGAGGAAGGATAGCCGTACTGAGGAGAGTTAATTGCCATAATTGAGTTAAAAATCAATCATCGCTTCTGGCAAACGGGGGAATGATTGTTTCGGTTGTGTTGCCACTCGAGAAAAGAAGTGTGTTTGTCGGCATTGTCGTCGGGATAAGCGATAAATTATGAAAGAGAGTTGTTAAGTGATGTTTGCAGTACTTGACAGAGAAATTAAGGCACTTGAAATAGACCGTGTTTGACGTACGGTCAAACTTTAATTAGATGTGCGCTTGTTATGAGTGAGGGAAACGTCAATGCAATTTATTGATTGTTATTAGTAATGTTTGAGCTTGAATTCAAACATGCATACATTCTCAGCTGATTATAGGGTACACGGAGAAAATGAAATACTCAAAAGTGAGTTCTTTTCACTCCCTCCCGAATCGTGCGTTAACCTTATTTTAAGGTAATGAGGTAGACGTTGTTTTCATTTGCAGCCATGCGAAAAAAATATCTGCTGGCTACGTTCTTTTCCCTCAACCGGCAGATAAAATAACTCAACTTCAAGTACCTACTAGGGTGCAGAACCACTTGGGCACTTTTATGATTCACTTTGGAATGGGAGGTTTTCCTCGACCGAATTGTATGAAATTTTGCAATAAGAAGCACATCAATACGACGCATATTGTGGCCAAACATGAGCTCTGCAGCTTTTAAAAATCCCCACCGCCAAAATGGATCAAAAGTACCGTTTTGATTCGTATTACGGACAGCTTCAAATTCCGGACACTCTACTTTGTATGGGAAACATTTCACGCGAAATGTTTCAATTTTTGCTGTTCAAAAGTTCTCAATTCCAAGGCTCGTTTTAGTAAACTTCTTCCATAAATATCTTTGAAAATTTATAATGCCCAACTACCTTAGATGTCTCTTTGGTGGTTTAACGATTACGATAGAAGATTTGACTGTTCCATTAATGATTATCATGAGCTGTCCGGAATTCGATTCAAAGTGTCCGGAATATGAGGCAAAAGTGAGGAAGCGTCCGGAAGAAGAATCATGAAAAGGCCACACATTTTGACTTATTTAAAATTATTGAAGTTGCGGAAGCGTACTCTTCACCCACCGTTCGAAAGTAAAGGGCTTCCGACGCTCGATAGCGTTAAGGAATCATACAGAATGATTTATTTTGTATGCTTTATGCTGGGTTATATTTCCCTGAGTCCTTAAGTGTCCGTAATATGAATCAAAACAGTACCAATAATAGGATCTGGCTCCATATGCCTCTAGCTCAAATTTGAGGCAACGCACCAAGGTTCGGTTTTTGGGTTCGCTCTCTGACAAAAATTGAAGGAGCGAATGGAATAGGGAGAAAAAATTACTTAAAAATAAGTTGAAAATACTCAAATATGTTTTTTTTTTCTCTTTTTTTTTCATATCTTTATTAGTATCATTCCAAACATTACATTCATTTCTTATATCTAGGTGTACTGTGTTATTAGACAACACTATCATCCTAATTTGGTAAAACAAATTTAAGATTTAATTAACAATTTGTTAACAACATATTACATTTCATTTGCCGTAGCAGTTCAGATTTTTTACAGGTGGTAGATTTCACCTGTTTATAAGAGAAAAAAAAACGATTTGAATATACTTAACCTAACCTAACCTAAACATATAACGCATCAATCGTGGCAATGGAAGATTGTAACGATTTTTGCCTGAAATTATTTATTATTTTATTTGACATTTGTTCCAATGTTTCAACATTGGATATTCTATGTAACTCATTGTTACTATACCAGGGAGGAAGTCTCAGAATCATTTTCAAAATTTTATTTTGAATTCTCTGCAAAGCTTTCTTCCTGGTATTACAACAGCTAGTCCATATTGGTACAGCATACAACATGGCTGGCCTGAAAATTTGTTTGAATATCAAAAGCTTGTTCTTAAGACAAAGTTTTGATTTTCTATTAATAAGGGGATAGAGACATTTTACATATTTATTACATTTGGCTTGAATGCCCTCAATGTGATTTTTGAAAGTTAAATTCTTATCTAGCATGAGCCCTAGATACTTAACTTCATCTGACCAATTTATTGGAACCCCTCTCATCGTGACAACATGTCTACTTGAAGGTTTCAAATAAAGAGCTTCTGGTTTATGTGGGAATATTATTAGTTGAGTTTTGGAAGCATTAGGAGAAATCTTCCATTTTTGCAAGTATGAAGAAAAAATATCCAAACTTTTTTGCAATCGACTACAGATGACACGCAGGCTTCGTCCTTTGGCGGAGAGGCCTGTGTCATCCGCAAATAAAGATTTTTGACATCCCTGAGGTAACTCAGGTAAGTCAGATGTGAAAATATTGTATAATATTGGTCCCAAAATGCTGCCTTGAGGAACACCAGCTCTTACAGGAAGTCTTTCAGATCTGGAGTTCTGATAATTAACCTGAAGTGTACGATTTGACAGATAACTTTGTATTATTCTAACAATGTATGTTGGAAAATTAAAGTTTTTTAATCTTACGATCAAACCTTCATGCCAAACACTATCGAATGCTTTTTCTATGTCTAGAAGAGCAAGACCAGTAGAATAGCCTTCAGATTTGTTGGAACGGATCAAATTTGTTACACGTAAAAGTTGATGAGTGGTCGAATGTCCATGGCGGAATCCGAACTGTTCATTGGCAAAAATTGAATTTTCGTTGATGTGGACCATCATTCTGTTCAAAATGACCTTTTCAAAAAGTTTACTGATGGAGGAAAGCAAACTGATTGGACGATAGCTAGAAACTTCTGCAGGATTTTTGTCTGGTTTAAAAATTGGAACAACCTTAGCATTTTTCCATTTGTCAGGAAAATATGCTAATTGAAAACATTTGTTAAATATATCAGCTAAAAATGATAAGCTACTTTCTGGAAGTTTCTTGATGAGGATGTAGAAAATTCCATCATCGCCAGGAGCTTTCATATTTTTGAATTTTTTAATAATAGTTCTCACTTTTTCCAAATCAGTCTCAAGGCATTTTCGAAAACGTTCTCTTGATTGAGAATATTTTCGAACTCTTGAGTAACTTGATTTTCAATTGCAAAACATCGAGCCACTGTGGCCGAATCCCAAATTCGTAAGTTATTCCTGGAAGTTCAAGACTACTTGAAGGAAACGAATGTGGAATATTTATTGAATCAGCCCGCACGAATTTTCAACCTGGACGAGACAGCTTTTCAACTGGTGGTGAAGAACCAAAAAATGCCTTGCCCCGAAAAGCCTGCAACACTTGCATTCGATTTACGCCAACAACGATAAGGAAAGCTATACTGCCTTGTTTACGGCGAGCGCCGACGGCCGCCTTCTCCCTCCATTGGTGTTGTTCCCTTACAAGTGTCGACTTCCTGCAGAAAGTAGTGCCAGCGCTCCTCCAGATTGGGGAATTGGAAAAACCGCTAGTGGCTGGATGACCAGTGATGCTTTCTCCGATTTCCTGAAAAATATTTTTCAACCGTGGCATACAACTACCGGTTATCTTGTTTGTTGATGGGCACAAAAGCTACACGACACTCATGACTTCGGAATTTTGTAAGAAAAATCAGATAATACTCGTTGCTCTGTTCCCCAATTCAACCCACCTAGCTCAGCCGCTTGATGTCAGTTTTTTCGGACCTTTGAAGAAGCACTGGCAAAGTCAAATCCTGAAGTTCCGGGCAGAACATGGAATGGTTCCAATCAGCAAATCACAAGTGTGTCCTCTGATGCGAGATGCTCTCATTAGTTTTACATCAAAAGAAGCAGTTATCCGGAGCGGCTTTATGCGTAGTGGAATTTATCCGTGGTCACCCGATGCACCCGAATCCGGAAATGAATCGCTGCTTTCAGATTCACCAGAAATGAGGTTGATTCGACTGCTAGAAAGCAGACTCACCATGCAGCAATTTGCAGAATTTCAGCAGCACGAGGAATCGGTTACCTGGCCCGGCAATGTTTCGGACACCAACCTTTTCTACGTATGGAGGAATTTAAAAATCAGTTGCAATGATCTCTGCAGCAATGCTAAGTCTGACAATGCGGTCAATGATGAAGTACAACAAATAAGGGAAGGTGAACTTTCGGTTGAAGAGAGCGATTTCAAGGGATTTTCAGAGGATGAAATGAATCGTGCAGGTATTTACATAAATTCTTTTTTTGTTTAAAATAAACCAACGGATTTTATATTTTCCAATCTACAGGTGTTGTACCGCAAAACGATTCCTGCCAAATAACATTTCCAGTTTGTACACTCTTGAAAGAAGCTGAACCGGAGCAGAACAACAGCGATAAGGAGAACGACGTTGATGATGTGGCATTCAACAGTTCATTCAGCCTACCGAAGACTACGAAAACAACCCAAAAGCGGAAGGTTTTGCGGCCACCGACTGTCGCAACAAGCAAGGAATTTGCTTTATTCATGGAAGCAAAGGTGAAGGAGAGAGAAGCAATCGAATTTGAAAAACAGCAAAAGCGAAAGGAGCGTGAAATTAAAAAGCACAAAAGCTAGCAGTTAAGGAGGACAAGAAAAGAAAGCCTACGAAGCCGCGTGCATCTTCGAAATCACAATTGCGGAATGTGCGAAAGTGAGAAACAATCTGTTAAATTCGATAAACATAAAATTAAAGGCCTGAAAAGTAAAGAGAGAGAAAAGGATAACAGAAAAGTAAAACAAGAAAAGAAAATCTTAAAAGCCACGAAAACAGATTCCACAGTCAAAACGCAGAAATGTACGATTTGTAAAGAATCATTTGAAATGTTTCAAATAAAAGTTAAATAAAAAAGTATTCTGTTATTTTACTTACAAATTACAGAAACATCATTAGCCATCGAGCAAATAGACAATATTGGTATTCATGTTATCATATCATTCGAGTTTGTGTCGCTACTGAACCGTTGTGTTTGTTTGTGCTTGTCACATTAAACAAAAAAGAAGCAATCTGTAGTGAAACATTTTTTAAGTGCTTCACCATCTCAAATAATAAGTTGAACAGTTTGTTTCTAGGAAAAAAAATCAATTAAGTTTTGGAAGTTCTTTTGGAAATTCTGCACCATTTTAAGTAATGGCATTCGTGTTAATAATGCTCACCCTGATGGATTTTGGGTAATGGCACAAATAGTGATGCAGCAAAAATTAAAAAAAAAAATATTGCATGAAAAAAATATGAGCGTTTATTGTAACATTTTTGAGCGTCAATTGGAACACCATGTTTTGTCGTGAGCGGGTATTGGTACAATTGAAGCAAACAGAAAGTTCAATAAAATAAATATATTTTTTTTATATTTTCACCTTTGCAAATATTTTTACCTTTTTCTACTAGAAGTAACTTATTGTTTGTCAATAAAATTTTATACAAAATTGCACTGGTATTTTTTCAGCAAGTTTTCAAATATCAAATTCTTCTTAAATGAGTGGAAACTGGTACACTGATGGTATGCACAATCTGAAAAGCACACTTGTTGTACACAGTACAAGCATGGTACTTATAACTTTCAGTGACGATTTGCGACTGTTCTAGAGCGCAAAAGTGCAGTTTTAAAGCCAGACCATATTGAAAGTAGCAGATTATGAATACAGGTTCGGTTGAGGATCCTTTCGGGTGAGTTTGTTTTAGGGATTCCTTGAACATAGAGCGCAATTTTGGTCAATCCGACGATTAATAGTGAACAAGGTTCTAAGTGGAGAAAAGTGAAAGTTCTTCTTAATTCTAACTCATACTATTACTATCAATGTTATCACGGTTGATATGTAATGTCAGCTTTTTTTGTCGAGACTGCACCAAGAAACAGAGTTAATGACGAGCTCTTTTCAAGCATTATGCTAATTTGCTGAGATTTGGAAAATCAAGCTGAGAGTTGCAAAAGTAATGATTAGAGGATTGGAGTCATAATTCGAACTGAAAATTATTGAAAGTTTTGCTATCGAAATTTCAAATTTCATTCATTTCATTGCGTTCCATTTTTCAAGAGAATACCATAAGATTTTTTTTAAGAACTCGTTAAGAAACTGCTTGCAATTTTTTTTTGGCACATATGAATTAACTCAAGGATTTCACCAATTGATGCTTCTGGTAGAAATACAATCGCTACATGTAGCCCTAATGTTTCAATTTGATTTTTGTAAGATTCTGTAACATCCGTAAAAATAAAAAAGGAGAGCAACAAAATGTAGCTTAGATGCGGAGTCAGTGGAAAAAAATGTAGTAATCCTAAATTATTTCTTCTTTTTAATTGTAGAGGTGTCTAAAGTATGCAACCAAATATTCTTCTATACCACCCTTCAATTATAGCAAGGATGTATTCAGTAAAACTTTTGACTGTTGAAAAAGCGTCAATCTGGTCTAGATTGCTAGAAATGATTTCCAAATGTCTGTATTTGATAAATGCGATAGTAAGAACCATAAATATGTTAACAATATCCAAAGAATTTTGATCATGGGCTCTTCTTTTACTCACTCTTAGAATTCTTCTATAAAAGTTTTTCAATGACTACTTCAAAAACCATTCTCAACAATTTTCCCAAATTGTCATCTAGTGTTATGAACAAACTTTCTTGATGTTTTCCTCAGCAACTGTTACTAAAATGACTACAGAACTACCTAACAGAAATCACTCATCAATTATTCAAAAAACATTTTTAAAGATTAAAATATTATGCCTTTTAAACAATGTAGCAATTATTTATACAGCTTGCCTGCTTTATGAGAATTTTCCTATACGTTAAACAATAACTTTGAAATGATTGCGTTTTACTCACAAGTACGTTCAACATTAGCTTTCTTAGCTCGTAAAGGTCACCAACATTTTCATTTTGACTTATTTTAATTTTGTTTAAACTCACAATATTTGGTTTTAGTACTTAATAATCAATTGAAAATATGTTTCAACGTGTTGCCAAAATCGGGAAAAAAATGTTGCCAAAAACGGGTGTTGCCAAAATCGGAGGTAGACAAAAGCGGGTGTTGCCAAAATCGGGAAGGCACTGTATTATGTGATGAATAATAGCATGCAATGCGAGGGTGTAAATTTTCTACCGAACTAACCTGTGATCTTATACGACTGGGGGGACGGACCTGGTGTAGTGGTTAGAACACTCGCCTCTCACGCCGAGGACCTGGGATCGAATCCCATCCCCGACATAGTCACTTATGACGTAAAAAGTTCTTTTCGACTTCCTTCGGAAGGGAAGTAAAGCCGTTGGTCCCGAGATGAACTAGCCCAGGGCTAAAAATCTCGTTAATAAAGTCAAATCAATCAATCTTATACGACTGAACTTATGATAACAAATGTTGATTTGGCAGCTGCTACGGATTGATTCGACTTACTTTGTACGGGACGATACAAAATATACAAATGAACTCAGAAAACAGTGGTTTATGCGAGGAAACTCATCAATCCGACGATTTCATCCACCGAGTTTTGCGGGTTTTAATAAAACTTTCATGCGACTTCTGGTTGTCTGGGACAACGTACGGTACCGACGGCTACCCCAGTATGACCTAGAGCGGCTTAAGCAACCGGATGTCGCAACTGCGTACGCTGCATTAACGGAAGAGAGTGAGCTGGATGAAGCCCCTCTTGAGGACTGCTGGAGAACAGTCAAAGCAGCCATCAACAATGCAGCTTAGAGCAACGTCGGGTACGTGGGACAGAGTCGACAGAACGATTGGATCGACGAGGAATGTAGGCAGATTCTGGAGGAGAAGAATGTAGCGCGGGCGGTCATGCTGAAGCAAGGTACCCGGCAGAACGTGGAATGCTATAGATGGAAACGGCAACAGCAGACCCGCCTCTTTCGGGAGAAAAAACGCCCCCTGGAAGAGACGGAGTGCGAGGAGATGGAACAGCTGTGCTGGTCTCAAGAAACACGAAAGTTCTATCAGAAGCTCAACGCATCTCGCAACAGCTTCGTTCCGTGAGCCAAGATGTGCTGGGATAAGTATGGTAGCATTTTGATGGACGAGCGTGAGGTGATAGAAAGGTGGAAGCGGCACTTCGACGAACACCTGAATGTTGCTGAGAGTACAGGCAATGAACAACGGAGGAAATGCCTTAGTCAGTACTAAGGGCGATGGAAACCAACCAGCCCCCACTTTGAGGGAGATTAAGGATGACATTCACCAGCTCAAGAACAATAAAGATGCTGGTAAGGATGGTATCGGAGCTGAACTCATAAAGATGGGCCCGGAGAGGCTGGCCATTTGTCTGAACCGGATGATGGGCACAATCTAGGAAACAGAATAGCTACCGGAGTAGTGGAAGGAAGGGATAATATAACCCATCTACAAGAAAGGCGACAAGTTAGATTGGGAGAACTTTCGAGCGATCACCATTTTAAATGCGGCTCACAAAGCGTTATCCCAG